>NC_057804.1:620190147-620301397 GCF_018294505.1 Triticum aestivum
CGGGACTGCGCCCGCGGCCACCCTTCGCTGGCCACCGTGACCCCCCTGCCTCTGCTCGCGCGCGTGTGCGCTTAGCCGTGCTCTGCCGCCCGCACCGGCGCCTCACTGGCGCCCAGCGCCCGTGGCGACCGCGCCCTCCCTCCCGCGCGGCCGCTTACTCTCCCTCCCGTGCGCCCACTGCCGCCCGGTCGCGCCTTGTCCCTCCCGTGTGCGTGTTGCTGCTACTGCCTCGTACCCGTTGCCGGCTGCACGTGGCCTCGCCTGCACTGCTGCTTTGCCTCGCCTCTGCTCAAACGGCCGCCGTGGCTCCATCTGCCGCTGCTCAGGTGGCTCGCCGGAGCCCCTCCGCCATGGCTGTCGACAAGCCAGCGCGCCCGGGTCCAAGCGACCCGGCGCCCGCAACGGCGCCCGTTCGGGCGACAACCGTCGCCCCAGCGCCCAAAACCCGTTAAGGCCCCCTGGGCCTATGACATATGGGCCCCGCCCCAGAACGTTTATAAAAAAAGAATTAAAATATATATAAAAATAAATAAATAATTAACTTAATTAAGTCTGATTAAATTAACTAATTATGATTAATTAACCTACTGACTAATTAACCTAATTAACTACTGTTAATTAACTAATAGAATATGACAAGTGGGACCCACGCGTAAGTTTGACTAAGTCAACAGGACTGTTGACTGCTGACTGGACCTGCTGAATGTGCTGTTGACCCAGTCAATGGCCCCATTTGTCAGTTTGACTCAGTCAATCTCTGTTGACTGCTGATGTCAACATGACATCATGCTGATGTCATTAAGCCAATTTCGAATTAAATTAAAGGATTAATTAAATTCCAGAAATTAGTAAATCTTTAGAAAATCATATCTTTTTATCCGTAACTCGGACTAAATTATTTTCAACATGAAAGTTGCTCAGAACGACGAGACGAATCCGGATACACAGCCCGTTCGTCCGCCACACATCCCTAACCTATCGAACTCACAACTTTCCCCCTCCGGTTCATCTGTCCGAAAACGCGAAACACCGGGGATACTTTCCCGGATGTTTCCCCCCTTCACCGGTATCACCTACTACCGCGTTAGGGCACACAGAACACCGCGTATTGTCTTGTTACGCTTTGTGATGCTTTGATTGCTCTGTTATTTATTGTGTTCCCTCTCCGTTACTTCTTTTCGATAGACCCCGAGACTGCCGGCGACCCCCAGTTCGACTACGGTTTTGGTGACTCGTCCTTCTTGCCAGAGCAACCAGGCAAGCCCCCCCCCCCCTTGATCACCAGATATCGCCTATTCTCCTCTATACTGCTTGCATTAGAGTAGTGTAGCATGTTACTGCTTTCGTTAATCCTATTCTGATGCATAGCCTGACATTGTTTCTACATCTGTTGATACCTTACCCGCAATCCTAAATACTTAGTATAGGATGCTAGTTTATCATCTGTGGCCTACATTCTTGTCAGTCTGCCTTGCTATACTATCGGGCCGTGATCACTCGGGAGGTGATCATGGGTATATATTATACATACATACTATACAGATGGTGACTAAAGTCAGGTCAGCTCGTTGAGTACCCTCAAGTGATTCGGATAAGGGGGCTGAAAGGACAGGTGGCTCCATCCTGGTAGAGGTGGGCCTGGGTTCCCGACGGCCCCCGTCTGTTACTATGTGGCGGAGCGACAGGGCAGGTTGAGACCACCTAGGCGAGAGGTGGGCCTGGCCCTGGTCGGCGTTCGCGGTTGCTTCACAATAACACGCTTAACGAGATCTTGGTATTTGATCTGAGTCTGGCCACTGGCCTATACACACTAACCAACTACGCGGGAAAGATATGGGCACTCGACGTCGTGGTATCAGCCGAAGCCTTCTAGACGTCAGCGACTGAGCGGCACGCGCCGGATTGGAACGTAAGCCTGCTCTTGTATTAAGGGGGGTAGTTCTGCTTTCGGCCGCCCATGCAACATGTAGGTGTGCAATGGGCGATGGGCCCAGACCCCTGCGCCATAGGAGTTAGACCGGCGTGCTGACCTCTCTGTTAGGCCTAGGTGGGGCTGCGATGTGTTGATCTTCCGAGGCCGGGCATGACCCAGGAAAGTGTGTCCGGCCAAATGGGATCGAGAGTGTTGGGTTATGTGGTGCACCCCTGCAGGGAAGTTTATCTATTCGAATAGCTGTGTCCCTCGGTAAAAGGACGACCCGGAGTTGTACCTTGACCTTATGACAACTAGAACTGGATACTTAATAAAACACACCCAAACAAGTTCCACAGACAACCTGGTGATCGCTTTTCCACAGGGCGACGAGGGGAGGATCGTCGGGTAGGATTATGCTATGCGATGCTACTTGGAGGACTTCACTCTACTCTCTTCTACATGCTGCAAGACGGAGGCTACCAGAAGCGTAGTCTTCGACAGGATTAGCTATCCCCCTCTTATTCTGGCATTCTGCAGTTCAGTCCACCGATATGGCCCTTTACACATATACCCATGCATATGTAGTGTAGCTCCTTACTTGCGAGTACTTTGGATGAGTACTCACGGTTTCTTTTCTCCATCTTTCCCCCCTTTCCCTTCTACCTGGTTGTCGCAACCAGATGTCGGAGCCCAGGAGCCAGACGCCACCATCGACGATGATTCCTACTACACTGGAGGTGCCTTCTACTACGTGTAGGCTACTGACGACGACCAGGAGTAGTTAGGAGGATCCCAGGCAGGAGGCCTGCGCCTCTTTTGATCTGTATCCCAGTTTGTGCTAGCCTTCTTAAGGAAAACTTGTTTAACTTATGTCTGTACTCAGATATTGTTGCTTCCGCTGACTCGTCTATGATCGAGCACTTGTATTCGATCCCTCGAGGCCCCTGGCTTGTAATATGATGCTTGTATGACTTATTTTACTTTTAGAGTTGTGTTGTGATATCTTCCCGTGAGTCCCTGATCTTGATCGTACACATTTGCATGCATGATTAGTGTACGATTGAATCGGGGGCATCACAAGTTGGTTTCAGAGCCGACTGCCTGTAGGAATCCCCCTTCCACACTCCTTGGTCGAAGTTGAGTCTAGTCATTGCAAAACTTTTACTAACATGGTTGTGCAGCTTACGGGCCTACGTCGCCATTGGGTGGTAGTAGGATCTTTTATTCCTCAACCTTTACTCTGGAACTCTGAACTCTCTTCTATTCGGGTTAAATGAATTTTACTAAATCTAACATTAGGATCTCGTTATCACTTTCACCCGGAGAGCCTCTTATTACTGATGATCGTCTGTTGCACGTGAAGACCCTGAAGATACTCTACGCTATTAACCTGAGAACTTGTGTTCATCGCGTGTGCAATTCCCTTCCACCGTCAACCCTTATGGATAACTACTTGCAGTTGTTATTATTACATTCATCCCCAGTTGGTCTTGTTATTACAAGATATCCCGAAACACTCGTCGTTGTTTCAATAATCCTTTGAGCTTACTGCCTTGCTGTTCTTTGTCACCTGAATACCCAAACGGATAATTCCTCGCACTTGCCGAGTATCCCCTCATCCCTAGCCGTTCATGTGTTTCACAATAGTCTCGAAAATACCATTCGATCTTCCGAAAATCTTCGGCAGCCATTTGCTCTTGAAATTCTTGCTTGCTTTCATTATGGTTAATCCCATAAGTCTAGAAATCTTATTGGCATCCTTTGTCACTATCATTTTGTGTCCGTTGATTCTATATGTGTGCGAATGCACGCAATCATCAGTTGATCCTTATAAATTATATTTTCGGCTACTTTCGAACATGAGCTGGATCTTGACCAATCAAATTGCCATCGATTGTACCCCTAAGCCTACTCAACTTATCCATCCTTGATCAGAGCGTTGCTTCTGATCCCTGGATTTGGAAATCATAATTCCTTTGCAATTGAGCTTTGAGTTAGACAATTGTTTCTATAATCTGACCTCCTTGCATTCTTTCTTCCTCTGGTTGAGTACTGATGCTCACATCAGATCCCTTGTGGACCACCAGAACCTTTTGTCGGATTTTATCCGACAACATCCTTCATATTCAATAAGCTTGTGAGCCTTTCCTCGGATACATAATGCCTTTGGTAAATTGTATCCTTTGCTTTCTCAAGCATACTCTACTATCGAGTTTGCGTTATTTATTCTCGAAATGTGTGGTATATACTCCTAAGATGCCCCGATGGGTTGAACCTATGCCTTCCTTAATCTGTGTGAACCCGAAAGATTTCACGGGTCATACTTATCTGGTATTGCACCAGGTAAAAACCTTTAACAACTAATGTCATTTTCGAAATACGAGAGGTGAATGAAAGGTTATGCGTTGAACAAGTGGGAGTCGACCTTGAACCATGTGTTCATGCCCATGGACATGATGTATACCTGGTCATGGAAGCTTCTCTTAAAATAATTATCCCCTTGTTATAAGATCATCTTGTATCTGTGGACGTGGTTCCGACCATGTTTCTCCTTGATTCCATTTCTCGTGCAAGTTTGATCACTTGTCTTCTGCAAAGCAATACCCTAGTCCAAACTCTACTTTGATCTGACGTCGAGTGTTACCCCCTGGTATCTCGAGATTATCATGGAACTGCATAACTTCTTATGAGTTCTTCATCAAGTGCTACATTCTCACCGATTCCAATTTTTCACGGGCTCCGAGTTATTAAACACTCGAAGACACCGATACCTGAACCGAGTCCGCATTACAGCTCTACAACTCCTATTGATATTCTTTACTTACGAGTTTGTACCCGATCATGTCATTCCTAGCCTGATCGGCTATATCATTATCGTGCTAAATCTTAACTGTGCTACATGTTCCTTCTTCCCGGAACACACTTTTTGACGCTGAGCTAAGCTTACGTCGATCTTCCTTGTCATATATTATTGTCTTGAACAAAAATACTTGATTCCGAGGTTGTGTCGTATCCGTGGTTCCAGTGGTCTTTTGCTTCACCATTCCTTTTGCTTGATGTCGTCGTTATTCAATGGCAGCCTCATGGAATCTTCCGAAAAAGGTGTCGTGATCATCAACATTCTGAGCTCTTCCAAAATATCTATTGAATTCTTGATGGGGAATACCATCCTTGCCCCTCGATGGTTTGTATTATCATCGGCAACATTAATGCCCTCCCTCCAACACAAACTTGCTCATGTTTTGTGTATTACCTTGAGTTCCTTTCTACCCAGCTTGTGTCATGTTCTACCTTGGAATATTGCCATCTTTTATGTCAAGGATGTCGTGGGAATTTCACCAGTTCTTGAGAATTCTTGATTTAAGTGATACTTATCACCATCACCATTCTTTTCTTGGTCCCCTGTTGTTCCTAACAGTAATACCGACAAATGGACTAGTAATTTTAAAAACTTCTAGCAACATTATTGCTTTGAAGTTAATGGTCGACATTTCATTCTTAGACTGTTAATTATTGAATCACCATTCTAACATTGGTCGTTCAACCCAACCCATATTTCGGGTGCACCTTTCAACCAATATTTAATTGTGTATGTTTTCCTCGAGCATACCTCATTATATCACTTGATCTGACAAATGTTATGTCCTTGTTCTCATAATTGTGGCAATCCATCTTTTTGGAAATCTCAATGAATGGTCGATGAGTCCATCAGCCTCCTCCTCATCCTCTCGTTGGTTTACTGATGAACTCTTGTTTCGGAACTCGCTTCCATAGTACAATTCCCGAGAATATTACAATGTCATTCAACAATTTGTGTTGCACCTTTCTTCTCAAGCATCCTGAGTCTGAGTTATCCTGACACCAATCAGATCTGAATCTCGGCCAGATATGACGGTTGGAACATATTTCCATGAGATATGACATTGGCCTTTATATGACCCGGTAAGGTGATGTCATGCCTAGCACACCTGGCCCGAGGCCCTATTGTAATAGAGTCCTTTTGAGCAAGGCTATCCATTCTTCCATGAGGAAATTGTAAGACTTTCCTATAAGTTGTTTTCGATGAATCCTTTGTGTTTCCAAAGTTTGATCTTCACCTGATGACCATGTCAATGCTATCTCGAAGCCTGTCTATGGTACTTCGATTTTCAACAAGAACATTTGAAGCCCAATGCTAAATGTTTCTTGCTCAATTATCCAAACACCGTTGCATGGGTAATTTCATAAAATTTCTCTCCCCTTACCTAAAGGGTTTTCTACATTATATCATGTCATGGATATCATCCTCTACTTGTCCTTGGGAAGGATATACCCCTGAAATATGTGTTTAAACACATTTTTCTTTCCATTAATTTGGTTAACCTTCCTTGTGATCCATATGATCTAAACAGTAATGTTCTTCTGCTTTTGTAAACACCTTGGTGTACAACCGGGTCAGTAAGACCCTGTTGCATTTGTTGATAGCATTCCGGTAACCACCGATGGATGAGAACTTTGCCTATTGGTCCGCCTTGTTCAACGAGCAAGAAAATGGTTCTCTTCGTCCCTCACCCTTGGTACCAACGATGCAGTCAACATGACTGACCGGTTACCCTTTGACATGCCTTGCTATCATGTCCGTGCAAGATGTCACCGCCCTTCCTACTTTAACCCACATGGTGGGCCCATAACCCACAAGTTCCACAGGATCGAAACCTGACTCTCCTGTACACACCCTGTTGTCAAAGTTATTCCTCGAGCTTGACTTCGTATGTAATTCACGGGCCACATGCCTAGTAATCTGTTTTGGTATCAGACGCAATACTTACTCTTGCCGCTCTAAACCCCTTTCTCACTCTGGTTCAGACTTCGAGCAACTATCTATCCGCTGGGAACCTCTTATTGTACCTTCGTACCTTACTCTCGTTGTATTTTTATATGTTCAACTCGGGAGATAATCTTGTGCTCATTCATGGGTTAACCCCAGATTGTTTTCCCTCATAAGCATTCTGTCGTAGCCGAGCTGCCCCTTACCTATTCGTAAGTACATTGGATACCCCGGGAGAAAGGATGATGACTTGATCATGGTGACTTGAAGCAGAGAAATGAGGACAACAACGAAAGGGATCAACCTCTTCGAAAGGGCAGCCAAGACTGAGAAGACTCATTAGGTTTTTCGCTACCAGCACCTTCCCCCGTTACTCCACCGCTTAAATCTCGGGACGAGATTTCTTGTAGTGGAGGAGAATTGTGACACCCGGATAATTAGGCTACAGTAATCCCACGTTAACGATGCCACGTCACCACGGTTACTGTTTTTAAATCTCGCATTAATTCGAAAATGCTTCAAAATTCAAATTTAAATTAATGGCAAACAACAAAAGTTTTTAAAAGTTAAAACAAAAATGTTCGGGCGGTGCCATATTTTGCTTAAGTAAATATGGTGTAATAAACACATTTTTATAAAGTGCCTTTAAGATGATTTAAAACAGGAAAGAAAATAAATAAAAAGAAAAGAAACTACAAAAACAGAAAACAAAGCAAACCTAAAAAGAATAAAAAGGCCCCCTGGCCAACTGGGCCAGACGGCCCAGCTCACCGGCCAGGCCGGCCCACCTGGCCCAGCCGGCCAACCTGCCCCTGCCTTATCCCCACGAGGGGGGAAACCCTAATCGACACCCCCCACTCCCCACTCGCTCTCCCCCACCCCCGCTGGATCTGGATCGGGAGCCCGATCCCCTTCTCCCTCGCTCGATGCCCGACATCGTCGCCCGCCGCCGCCTGTGGACCGCGTCGGCGCCCGGAGCTCCCCCGCCAGCCTGCTTCCTCCTCCCCACCAGCCTGCTCCCACGTCGCCCGTCGCCCGCGTCCTCCTCCTCAACGGACCTCCCCGAACTTCCCCGCGCCCATTGCCCTGATCCCTACACTCCCGGTGAGGCCCTCGGCCTCCTCTCTCTCCCTCGCCCCGCGATTGCCCCGACCCCGTCGCGCCCACGTCCGTGCCTTCGCGCGCGCGCGCCCGACCCGCACTCGCTGCGCCGCTCGGGACTACACCCGCGGCCACCCCTCGCTGGCCACCGCGACCCCCTGCCTCTGCTCGTGTGCGTGTGCGCTTAGCCGTGCTCTACCGCCCGCACCGGCGCCTCGCTGGCGCCCAGCGCCCGTGAAGACCGCGCCCCCTCCCGCGCGGCCGCTTACTCTCCCTCCCGTGGGCCCACTGCCGCCCGGCCGCGCCTTGTCCCTCCCGTGTGCGTGTTGCTGGTACTGCCTCACACCCATTGCCGGCTGCATGTGGCCTCGCCTGCACTGCTGCTCCGCCTCGCCTCTGCTCAAACGGCCGCCGTGGCTCCATCCGCCGCTGCTCAGGTGGCTCGCCGGAGCCCCTCCACCATGGCTGCCGACAAGACAGCGCGCCCGGGTTCAAGCGACCCGGCGCCCGCAACCGCGCCCATTCGGGCGACAACCGTTGCCCCAGCGCCCAAAACCCGTTAAGGCCCCTCGGCCTATGACATATGGGCCCCGCCCCAGAACGTTTATAAAAAAAAGAATTTTAAAAAATATATAAATAAATAAATAATTAACTTAATTAACTCTGATTAAATTAACTAATTATGATTAATTAACCTAATGACTAATTAACCTAATTAACTACTGCTAATTAACTAACAGAGTATGACAAGTGGGACCCGCGCGTAAGTTTGACTAAGTCAACAGGACTGTTGACTACTGACTGGACCTGCTGACTGTCCTGTTGACCCAGTCAATGGCCCCATTTTTCAGTTTGACTAAGTCAATCTCTGTTGACTGCTGATGTCAACATGACATCATGCTGATGTCATTAATCCAATTTCTAATTAAATTAAAGGATTAATTAAATTCCAGAAATTAGTAAATCTTTAGAAAATCATATCTTTTTATCCGTAACTCGGATTAAATTATTTTCAACATGAAAGTTGCTCAGGACAACGAGATGAATCCGGATACACAGCCCATTCGTCCGCCACACATCCCTAACCTATCGAACTCGCAACTTTCCCCCTCTGGTTCATTTGTCCAAAAATGCGAAACACCGGGGATACTTTCCCGGATGTTTCCCCCCTTCACCGGTATCACCTACTACCGAGTTAGGGCACACCGAACATCGCGTATTGTCTTGTTACGCTTTGTGATGCTTTGATTGCTCTGTTATTTATTGTGTTCCCTCTCCGTTACTTCTTTCCGATAGACCCCGAGACTGCCGGCGACCCCCAGTTCGACTATGGTGTTGGTGACTCGTCCTTCTTGGCAGAGCAACCAGGCAAGCCCCCCCCCTTGATCACCAGATATCGCCTATTCTCCTCTATACTGCTTGCATTAGAGTAGTGTAGCATGTTACTGCATTCCGTTAATCCTATTCTGATGCATAGCCTGACATTGTTTCTACATCTGTTGATACCTTACCTGCAATCCTAAATACTTAGTATAGGATGCTAGTTTATCATCTGTGGCCCTACATTCTTGTCAGTCTGCCTTGCTATACTATCGGGCCGTGATCACTCGGGAGGTGATCACGGGTATATATTATACATACACACTATACAGATGGTGACTAAAGTCGGGTCAGCTCGTTGAGTACCCGCAAGTGATTCGGATAAGGGGGCTGAAAGGTCAGGTGGCTCCATCCCGGTAGAGGTGGGCCTGGGTTCCCGACGGCCCCCGTCTGTTACTATGTGGCGGAGCGACAGGGTAGGTTGAGACCACCTAGGCGAGAGGTGGGCCTGGCCCTGGTCGGCATTCGCGGTTTCTTCAGAACAACACTCTTAACGAGATCTTGGTATTTGATCTGAGTCTGGCCACTGGCCTATACGCACTAACCAACTACGCAGGAAAGATATGGCACTCAACGTCGCGGTATCAACCGAAGCCTTCTAGACGTCAGCGACTAAGCGGCGCGCGCCGGATTGGAACGTAAGCCTGCTCTTGTATTATGGGGGCTAGTTCTGCTTTCGGCCGCCCACGCAACGTGCAGGTGTGCAATGGGCGATGGGCCCAGACCCCTGCGCCATAGGAGTTAGACCGGCATGCTGACCTCTCTGTTAGGCCTAGGTGGGGCTGCGACGTGTTGATCTTCCGAGGCCGGGCATGACCCAGGAAAGTGTGTCCGGCCAAATGGGATCGAGCGTGTTGGGTTATGTGGTGCACCCCTGCAGGGAAGTTTATCTATTCGAATAGCCGTGTCCCTCGGTAAAAGGACGACCCGGAGTTGTACCTTGACCTTATGACAACTAGAACTGGATACTTAATAAAACACACCCAGACAAGTTCCATAGACAACCCGGTGATCACTTTTCCACAGGGTGACGAGGGGAGGATCGCCGGGTAGGATTATGCTATGCGATGCTACTTGGAGGACTTCACCCTACTCTCTTCTACATGCTGCAAGACGGAGGCTACCAGAAGCATAGTCTTCGACAGGATTAGCTATCCCCCTCTTATTCTGGCATTCTGCAGTTCAGTCCACCGATATGGCCCTTTACACATATACCCATGCATATGTAGTGTAGCTCCTTGCTTGCGAGTAATTTGGATGAGTACTCACGGTTGCTTTTCTCCCTCTTTTCCCCCTTTCCCTTCTACCTGGTTGTCGCAACCAGATGTCGGAGCCCAGGAGCCAGACGCCACCATCGACGACGATTCCTACTACACTGGAGGTGCCTTCTACTACGTGCAGGCTGCTGACGACGACTAGGAGTAGTTAGGAGGATCCCAGGCAGGAGGCCTGTGCCTCTTTCGATCTGTATCCCAGTTTGTGCTAGCCTTCTTAAGGCAAACTTGTTTAACTTATGTATGTACTCAGATATTGTTGCTTCCGCTGACTCGTCTATGATCGAGCACTTGTATTCGAGCCCTCGAGGCCCCTGGCTTGTAATATGATGCTTGTATGACTTATTTTACTTTTAGAGTTGTGTTGTGATATCTTCCCGTGAGTCCCTGATCTTGATCGTACACATTTGCGTGCATGATTAGTGTACGATTGAATCGGGGGTGTCACACCATGATCCCCATCATCATGATCTCCATCATCGTGTCTTCACGAAGTTGTCTTGCCAACTATTACTTCTACTACTATGGCTAACGGTTAGCAATAAAGTAAAGTAATTACATGGCGTTCTGATTGACATGCAGGTCATACAATAAATTAAGACAACTCCTATGGCTCCTGCCGGTTGTCATACTCATCGACATGCAAGTCATGATTCCTATTACAAGAACATGATCAATCTCATACATCACATATATCATTCATCACATTCTTTTGGCCATATCACATCACATAGCATACCCGGCAAAAACAAGTTAGACGTCCTCTAATTGTTGTTGCATGTTTTACGTGGCTGCTATGGGTTTCTAGCAAGAACATTTCTTACCTACGCAAAAGCCACAACGGTGATATGCCAATTTCTATTTACCCTTCATAAGGACCCTTTTCATCGAATCCAATCCGATTAAAGTGGGAGAGACTGGCACCCGCTAGCCACCTTATGCAACAAGTGCATGTCAGTCGGTGGAACCTGTCTCACGTAAGCGTACATGTAAAGTCAGTCCGGGCCGCTTCATCCCATGATGCCGCCAAATCAAGATAAGACTAGTAACGGTAAGCATATTGAACAAACCAACACCAACAACTACTTGTGTTCTACTTGTGCATAGAATCTACGCAATAGACCTAGCTCATGATGCCACTGTTGGGGAACGTAGCAATAATTCAAAATTTTCTACACATCACCAAGATCAATCTATGGAGATTCTAGCAACAAGAGAGGGAGAGGATGAGTGTATCTTCATACCCTTGAAGATCGCAATGCAGAAGCGTTACAAGAACGCGGTTGGTGGAGTCGTACACGCAGCGATTCAGACCGTGGTCGATTCCAATCTAAGCGCCAAACTTACGGCGCCTCCACGTTCAACACACGTACAGCCCAGGGACGTCTCCTCCTTCTTGATCCTGCAAGGGGAGAGGAGAAGTTGAGGGAGAACTCCAGCAGCACGATGGCATGGTGGCAATGGAGCTCGTGGTTCTCCGGCAGAGCTTCGCTAAACTCTATGGAGGAGGAGGAGGTGTTGGAGGAGGGAGAGGGTTGCGCCAGGGAAGAGGTGCAGCTGCCCTCCCACCCCTCCACTATATATAGGGGCAAGTGGAGAGGGGGAGGCACCCTAGGGTTTCCCCTAGGGGGCGACGGCCAAGTAGATTGGATTTCCCTAGGGAAAATTCTAGGGAGACTTGCCCCCCAAGCCAAGCAGGTGGGGGATTGCCTCCCAAGCCAGGTGGAGGCGCCCCACCTCCCCAAATAACATGGGAAAGGGTGTGGGGGCGCACCACCCCTTAGTGGGCTGGTTTGCCCCTCCCCCTTTGGCCCATGAGGCCCTCCAATACTTGTCGGGGCTCCCGAAACACCTTTCGGTCATGCTAGCCATAGCCTGGTACCCCCGGAACACTTCCGGACTCCAATACCCTTCGTCCAATATATCGATCTTCACCGCCGGACCATTCCGGAACTCCTCTTGACATCCAGGATCACATCCAGGACTCCGAACTACATTTCGTAACCACATACTATTTCCCATAACAACTCTAGCATCACCGAACCTTAAGTGTGTAGACCCTACGGGTTCGGGAACCATGCAGACATGACCGAGATGTTCTCTGGCCAATAACCAACAGCGGGATCTGGATACCCATGTTGGCTCCCACATGTTCCACGATGATCTCATCGGATGAACCACGATGTCAAGGATTCAATCAATCCCGTATACAATTCCCTTTGTCCATTGGTATGTTACTTGCCCGAGATTCGATCGGCGGTATCCCTATACCTTGTTCAATCTCGTTACCGGCAAGTCTCTTTACTCGTTCCATAATGCATGATCCTGTGACTAACTACTTAGTCACATTGAGCTCATTATGATGATGCATTACCGAGTGGGCCCAGAGATACCTCTCCGTCATACGGAGTGACAAACCCCAGTCTTGATTCGTGCCAACCCAACGGACACTTTCGGAGATACCTGTAGTGCACCTTTATAGCCACCCAGTTACGTTGTGACATTTGGTACACCCAAAGCATTCCTACGGTATCCGGGAGTTGCACAATCTCATGGTCTAAAGAAATGATACTTGACATTAGAAAAGCTTTAGCAAACGAACTACACGATCTTGTGCTATGCTTAGGATTGGGTCTTGTCCATCACATCATTCTCCTAATGATGTGATCCCGTTATCAATGACATCCAATGTCCATGGTCAGGAAACCATAACCATCTATTGATCAACGAGCTAGTCAACTAGAGGCTCACTAGGGACATGTTGTGGTCTATGTATTCACACATGTATTACGGCTTCCAATTAATACAATTATAGCATGAACAATAGACAATTATCATGAACAAGGAAATATAATAATAACCATTTTATTATTGCCTCTAGGGCATATTTCCAATAGAATTATCCGGTGCCTTTCTTCGATCAGCTGAAGCAGCTGATCGAGCTGCATAAGGCGGCCGAGTTAGCCATGAAGGATTTAATTATCCGGCTGTGGCCTGCTGAGCCGATTCCAAGAAGCTACTTCGGGCTCGTGAAGCGGCTTGTAAGTGCGTGCCCTCGACTCGAAGTCATCAAGTGATCGGTCTGCATAGAAGGTGCGCATATGGCCTTCGCCCGTGCCAAGGTGCATTGGGGGAAGATGGATGCAGAAAAGCTGATGACCGAGGGACCGCCGGAGGGGAAGGAGCACCGCAAGCCCAAACTGTATTATGAAGGTGTCTTGAAAGGAGCCCGCCTTGCGGCGGAGCAATGCACCAAGGACATTATATTTCCATAAATACGGTTATGTTCGCCCTTTGTAATATTTGAACAAGAGCATTCTTATCATATATTGCTTGTTGTTTGAAAGTTTTTCTTCCTGTGCGGCCGTTTTATGTATTAATCCTGAGAGTCGGCCAGTCGTCGGCTTCCGCCCCCACGTAGTGAGTACGGGGGTGTTCGGGATAAACCTGAGCACTCTTTACCCCAATTTTGGGTCCTTAAAGGAGGTCTTCAGCACAGCGAACCAGGCAATCAGACTATAAGGCATTATCGCTCTCACTTAGCCATAGGAGTTGTTACGAGGAAGGTAGGCACAGCCCCTGGTGTTCGGAAGACCGCACTAGGGGCTCTATAAGCGCCTGATCGGAAAAGGTCGATCCGTTGCATGCTGCATTGGTTATAGCATTATGCGGAAGGAATCCTTAAAGATTTTAGAACCTCTTGAACAGCTGACCAGCTCTCGCTGCATCATGACATTCAATTTTCGGGTTTCTCTACTAAGGTGCTCGTCCGGAAGAACCGGGACACAATCGCAATAGTTCTCCCAGTGCTACCTTAGCCGATATAGTGGAACGTAAGGTACCAAAACATAGGAGCCGGGCAAACCCAACTATTGACCCAAGACATGATTCGGAGTTTATGCATATAATGCTATACATTCGGGGTGCCGGACTACCATGAAGGTGTTTGGACTTTTTTGCCGTAGTATGGGTGTGACGAAGCCCCTGGCATATTAAGGCATATCGCAATAAGCAGCTGCCTTTTAACAAAATAGTTTTAAATAAGAAATAGCAGTAGTTGAGCATCACATAAATCCACTTGTTGTATTTGAGTAATACGTCAATGCGTATGAGTACAGATGATGTGATAAAAAGAAATATGATTGCGGAACCTGCTGATACCGGGCGTTCGGAAGTTGTGTTCGGATCCGTGGTGTATTCGGATGATTACAGGGGAATATCTAGAGATTTCCTGACATGCTCGAACTGTTCCCACGCCCTCCATCATAGCCTACATAAAGGTGAACCTGTAAAGAAAACATAAGAAATGGTTTTGCGTCACCTGGCGGTTGAGCCGCAGTATGTGGCTTGTATTATCCTTTTCCAGAGTGTTTTTAATTAATCTCCGGGCGGGTTGGGCTATCCTGCCGCGCAGTAGTTCGGACTCCTTTGATGGTGTCTGGGAGCTTGGCCTTCGACTCAAGGTTCGACTGTAAGGTGCCGTCCGTTGTTCTTGTTGTTAAAGCGGTGGTAGACTCTTCGCCCGTGAGGGGGAATTTGGACCTGCCATTAACCGTGATGATGCCGCGTGGACCGGGCATCTTTAATTTACGGTAAGCATAATGTGGTACCGCATTGAACCAAGAGAATACGGTTCGTCCGAGCAGTGCATGATGGTCGCTTCAAAAGGGGACGATGTCGAAGACTAAGTCTTCGGTGCGGTGATTGTCCAGAGATCCGAAGACCACTTCCAGTGTGATTGAGCCCATGCAATAGGCCTCTACACCTGGTATGATACATTTAAAGGTGGTTTTGGTGGGCTTGATCCTTGAGGGGTTGATGCCCATTTTGCGCACTGTATCCTGGTAAAGTAGGTTCAGGTTGTTGCCTCCGTCCATAAGGACTTGTGTGAGGTGGAATCCGTCAATGATGGGGTCGAGGACCAATGTGGCCGAACCGCTATGACGGATACTGGTAGGGTGGTCCCTGCGATCGAAGGTGACCGGGCAAGAGGACCATGGGTTGAACTTTGGGTCGATTGTATAGACCTCCCTTAGTGCACGTTTCCACATGGGAATGTGGCTTGCGCATATCATATTCACTGTTTTCACCTGGGGAGGGAATTTCATCTTTCCTCCTGTATTCGGTGATCGGGGCTCCTCCTCGTCGTCGTCGCTTTGAGACCCCTTCCCCTTGTTTTCGGCGTCTAACCTGCCGACTTGTCTGAAGACTCAGCATTCTCTATTGGTGTGGTTGGATGGTTTTCCAGGAGTGCCATGAATTTGGTATGGACGATCGAGTATGCGGTCAAAACTGGACGGGCCTGAATTGTTTTTGTTGAATGGTTTCTTCCGCTGACCTGACTCGGAGCCGCTGAATCCGGCATTGACTGACGTGTATTCGGCATTATCACCGTTTTTGCGGCGCTTGTGTTTGTTGCGCCCTGATTTGCCGTTGCTATCCTTAGCTTTCGATGTGCCTGGATTGCTTGCTGTATTGTTGCTACGGGCCAACCAGCTATCCTCGCTCGCGCAAAAGCGGGTCATGAGTGTTGTGAGAGCTGCCATGGACTTTGGCTTTTCCCAACCTAGATGTCGGGCAAGCCATTCGTCACGGCTGTTATGCTTAAAGGTCGCTAGGGCTTCGGCATCCGAACAGTCAACAATTTGGTTCTTTTTGGTTAGGAACCGGGTCCAAAATTTCCTGGCTGACTCTCCAGGCTGCTGGGTTATGTGACTTAGATCATCAGCATCCGGTGGTCGCACGTAAGTGCCCTGGAAGTTGTCAAGGAATGCATCTGCTAGGTTCTCCCAATTCCCGATGGAGTTTGCCGGCAAGCTGTTCAGCCAATGCCGAGCCGGTCCCTTTAGTTTTAGTGGGAGGTACTTGATGGCATGTAGATCATCTCCGCGGGCCATGTGAATGTGGAGGAAAAATCTTCTATCCATACCGCGGGGTCTATGGTACCATCCTATGATTCAATGTTCAGGGGTTTAAACCCTTCCGGGAATTCATGATCCATTACTTCATCAATGAAGCATAGGGGATGTGCGGCGCCTCTGTGTCGGGCTTCATTATATTCGGCCCGGTCGGATTTGTTAGTGTATCCGGCATGACGATCCTTATCACGCATTGGGGCGTGTCCCCGTGATCCATAGATCAATCTTGACTGTCCTGCTTTGTTTTCCAATACATCTCGCAGGTCCTTCATGTAGCCCCAGGCCTTAGTGTAATTGTTTGATTGGCCACAGGGTGTGGTCTGGACTTCAGGCTGGTACGCCATTTTGTCGTGGCCACGGGGTGGCCGGTCAACCACATCATGCATTGGTAGCGTGGGTTTTAAAGCCTCTTCCTCAAGTTGAGGTAGCAGCCTGCGCTTTGGTAGCTTTTGCTAGGGCGCTCGAGTCCGTATTTCTCGGCAGCCAGGACCTCAGTCCATCTGTCAGTTAGCAGATCTTGATCAGCTTGAAGTTGTTGCTGCTTTTTCTTCAGGCTTTTTGCAGTGGCTATAAGCCGACGTTTGAAGCGCTCCTGCTCGACGGGATCCTCAGGCACGATGAATTTTTCGTCGCCGAGGCTTACTTCATCTTCAGAGAGAGGCATATAATTATCATCCTCTGATTGTCCATCAGTTGCCTGTTCTTTAGGGCTAGCTTGCCCATCCTCTTGCTCGGCCTGCTCGAAGCCTGGCTGGGCAGGATTATCTTCACCTTCGGCACCATCCGGATTGTTATCTCTTGTGCCGATATCGCTATTTTTGCTATGGCGGGGCTTGGGGCGGCGCCGATGACGCCGGTGTCTAGATTGCTTCTCCAAGGGGTTTTCTTCCGTTGCCTCATCGCCATTGTTTTCTTTAGGGGTGTCCACCATATAAATGTCATATGATGAGGTGGTTGTCCCTATAGGCGGTGGTGCCTGTTCTTCTCCTGCATCGTCGTCCATACTGTCGATGTCTTCGGAGTCGAAGTCAAGCACGTCGGTTAAGTCATCGACAGTGGCTATAAAGTGGGTGGTGGGTGGGAGACGAATTTCTTCATCGTCTGCTCCCCACTCGAGCCGGACATAGTTCGGCCAAGAATCTTGACAAGGAAAGAGATCTTAATGAGTTCAGCACATCACCGAAGGGTGAGTGCTGAAAAATATCCGCGGCGGTGAACTCCATGACCGGTGCCCAATCAGATTCGATGGGCACGGACGCATGTGGTTCGGATCCTATGTCCGGAGACAAGTCTGTGGGTCCGATGACACCACCCTCACAGGAGGTTGTGTTAGTGTTCGGCTCTGACGCCGATGAGTGTGCGACTTCCGTGGCAGGATCCATCCACCCGCCCTTGGAAGGCACGACCTGCTCCGGATTGATTCCCGGCGCCACCGCCCGCAGGCGCGATCTCCCGAATATTGTTAGATGGCAGATCAAGGTCATGCCCGTCGTGACCGTTCGGCGTGCCTGGCATGGGCTCAAATCCATCAAAGATCAAGTCTCTGCGGATGTCGCTAGAATAGTTTAAGCTTCCAAACCTGACCTGATGGCCAGGGGCGTAGCTATCGATCTGCTCCAGATGGCCAAGCGAGTTGGCCCGCAGTATGAAGCCACCGAATACGAAGATCTGTCTGGGGAGGAAAACCTCCTCCTGGACCGCATTGTTGAAGATGATCGAAGGGGCCATCAAGCCTTATAGCGACGACACAGTGGAACTCTCAATGAAAGCACCAATGTCGGTGTCAAAACCGGCAGATCTCGGGTAGGGGGTCCCGAACTGTGCGTCTAAGGCTAATGGTAACAGGAGGCAGGGGACACGATGTTTTACCCAGGTTTGGGCCCTCTCGATGGAGGTAATACCTTACTTCCTACTTGATTGATCTTGATGATATGAGTATTACAAGAGTTGATCTACCACGAGATCGTAGAGGCTAAACCCTAGAAGCTAGCCTATGATTCTGATTGTTGTTTTTTGTCCTATGGACTAACCCCTCCGGTTTATATAGACACTGGAGGGGGCTAGGGTTACACAGAGTCGGTTACAGAGAAAGAGATCTACATATCCGAATATCCAAGCTTGCCTTCCACACAAAGGAGAGTCCCATCCGGACATGGGACGAAGTCTTCAATCTTGTATCTTCATAGTCCAACAGTCCGGCCAAAGTATATAGTCCGGTTGTCCGAGGACCCTTTAATCCAGGACTCCCTGAGATGGCAAAGTGAACAAAAGTATATTTGATATACATGTTATTGATGTGTATTTTACTAGTGTTTATAGCAACCCCTCGGTGTCTGATAACTGGTTCAGTTGCTAAGAGTAGTAACTCAAAACAGGAGTTGCAAAATAAACAGAGACTAGTTAAGGGTGAAGTGACGATGCGTGTTGGAAGTGGTTCCAAGAGTGATGTAATCATCATCGCACACTCCCTATACCTTCGAGATTAGTGTTGAACCTAAATAAGTGTTATTTGGTGTTTGCGTTGAGCATGAATATGATTTGATCATGTTTATTGCAATACGGTTATTCATTTAAAGTCAGAGAATAATTGTTGTTCTGTTTACATGAATAAAACCTTCGATGGTCATACACCCAATGAAAATAGTTTGTTGGATCTCGATTGTAGTGATACACATATTCATAATATTGAAGCCAAAAGATGCAAAGTTAATAATGATAGTGCAACTTATTTGTGGCACTGCCATTTAGGTCATATTGGTGTAAAGCGCATGAAAGAAACTCCATGCTGATGGGATTTTGGAATCACTTGATGCTTGCGAACCATGCCTTATGGACAAGATGACTAAAATGCTGTTCTCCGGAACAATGGAGCGAGCAATAGATTTGTTGGAAATCATACATACTGATGTATGTGGTCCGATGAATACTGAGGCTCGCGGCGGGTATCGTTATTTTCTCACCTTCACAGATGATTTGAGCAGATATGGGTATATCTACTTAATGAAACATAAGTCTGAAACATTTGAAAAGTTCAAAGAATTTCAGAGTGAAGTGGAAAATCATCGCAGCAAGAAAATAAAGTTTCTATGATCTGATCGTGGAGATGAATATTTGAGTTACGAGTTTGGTCTTCATTTGAAACAATGTGAAATAGTTTCACAACTGACGCCACCTGGAACACCACAGTGTAATGGTGTGTCCGAACATCGTAATCATACTTTACTAGATATGGTGCGATCTATGATGTCTCTTACCGATTTACCACTATCGTTTTGGAGTTATGCATTAGAGACAGCTGCATTCACGTTAAAAAGAGCACCATCTAAATCTGTTGAGACAACACCATATGAACTGTGGTTTAGCAAGAAACCTAAGCTGTCGTTTTCTTAAAGTTTGGGGTTGCGATGCTTATGTGAAAAAGTTTCATCCTGATAAGCTCAAACCCAAATTGGAGAAGTGTGTCTTCATAGGATACCCAAAAGTAACTGTTGGGTACACCTTCTATCACAGTTCCGAAGGCAAGATGTTCATTGCTAAGAATGGATCCTTTCTAGAGAAGGAGTTTCTCTTGAAAGAAGTGAGTGGGAGGAAAGTAGAACTTGATGAGGTAATTGTACCTACTCCCGAATTGGAAAGTAGTTCATCACAGAAATCAGTTCTAGTGATTCCTACACCAATTAGTGAGTAAGCTAATGATGATGATCATGAAACTTCAGATCAAGTTACTATAGAACCCCGTAGGTCTTCCAGAGCACATACCACACTAGAGTGGTACGATAATCCTGTTTTGGAAGTCATGTTACTAGACCGTGATGGACCTACGAACTATGAGGAAGCAATGATGAACCCAGATTCTGCGAAATGGCTTGAGGCAATGAAATCTGAGATAGGATCCATGTATGAAAACAAAGTATGGACTTTGGTGGAATTGCCTGATGATCGGCAAGCCATAGAAAATAAATGGATCTTCAAGAGGAAGACGGACACTGATAGTAGTGTTACTATCTACAAAGCTCGAATTGTCGAAAAAGGTTTTCGACAAGTTCAAGGTGTTGAATACAATGAGATTTTCTCACTCGTATCGATGCTTAAAAGTCTGTCCGAATCATGTTAGCAAATTGCCACATTTTATGAAATCTGGCAAATGGATGTCAAAACTACATTCCTTAATGGATTTCTTAAAGAAGAGTTGTATATGATACAACAAGAAGGTTATGTCAATCCTAAAGGTGCTAACAAAGTGTGCAAGCTCCAGCGATCCATCTATGGACTGGTGCAAGTATCTCGGAGTTGGAATATACGCTTTGATAAGTTAATCAAAGCATATAGTTTTATACAGACTTGCAGTGAAGCCTGTATTTAAAAGAAAGTGAGTGGGAGCACTACAACATTTCTGATAAATATATGTGAATGACATATTGTTGATTAGAAATAATGTAGAATTTTTTTGGAAAGCATAAAGGAGTATTTGAAAGAAGTTTTTCAGAGGAAGACCTCGGTGAAGCTACTTACATATTGAGCATCAAGATCTATTGAGATAGATCAAGACGCTTGATAAGATTTTCAATGAGTACATACCTTGACAAGATTTTGAAGTAGTTCAAAATGTAACAGTCAAAGAAAGAGTTCTTGCCTATGTTGCAAAGGTGTGAAGTTGAGTAAGACTCAAAACCCAACCACGACAGAAGATAGAGAGAGAATGAAAGTCATTCCCTATGCCTCAGCCATAGGTTCTATAAAGTATGCCATGCTATGTACTAGACCTATTGTATACCCTGCCCAAGTTTGGCAAGGGAGTACAATAGTGATATAGGAGTAGATCACTGGACAGCGGTCTAAATTATCCTTAGTGGAATAAGGATATGTTTCTCGATTATTGAGGTGGCAAAAGGTTCATCGTAAAGGGTTACGTCGATGCAAGTTTTGACACTGATCCAGGTGACTCTAAGTCTCAATATGGATACATATTGAAAGTGGGAGCGATTAGCTAGAGTAGCTCCGTGCAGAGCATTGTAGACATAGAATATTTACAAAATACATACGGCTCTGAATGTGACAGACCCATTGACTAAACTTCTCTCACGAGCAAAACATGATCTTACCTTAGTACTCTTTGGGTCTTAATCACATAGCGATGTGAACTAGATTATTGACTCTAGTAAACCCTTTGGGTGTTGATCACATGATGATGTGAACTATGGGTATTAATCACATATAGATGTGAATATTGGTGTTAAATCACATGGTGATGTGAACTTGATTATTGACTCTAGTGCAAGTGGGAGACTGAAGGAAATATGCCCTAGAGGCAATAATAAAGTTATTATTTATTTCCTTATATCATGATAAATGTTTATTATTCATGCTAGAATTGTATTAATTGGAGATGTGATACATGTGTGAATACATAGACAAACAGAGTGTCACTAGTATGCCTCTACTTGACTAGCTTGTTGATCAAGATGGTTATGTTTCCTAGCCATAGACAATGAGTTGTCATTTGATTAAGGGATCGCATCATTAGGAGAATGATGTGATTGACTTGACCCATTCCGTTAGCTTAGCACTTGATCATTTAGTATGTTGCTATTGCTTTCTTCATGACTTATACATGTTCCTATGACTATGAGATTATGCAACTCCCGTTTACCGAAGGAACACTTTGTGTGCTACCAAACGTCACAACATAACTCGGTGATTACAAAGGTGATCTACAGGTGTCTCCGAAGGTACTTGTTGGGTTGGCGTATTTCGAGATTAGGATTTGTCACTCCGATTGTCGGAGAGGTATCTCTAGGCCCACTCGGTAATGCACATCACTATAAGCCTTGCAAGCATTGTAACTAATGAGTTAGTTGCGGGATGATGTATTACGTAACGAGTAAAGAGACTTACCGGTAACGAGATTGAACTAGGTATTGAGATACCGACGATCGAATCTCAGGCAAGTAACATACCGATGACAAAGGGAACAATGTGTGTTGTTATGTGGTTTGACCGATAAAGATCTTCGTAGAATATGTGGGAGCCAATATGAGCATCCAGGTTCCGCTATTGGTTATTGATCGGAGACGTGTCTCGGTCATGTCTACATAGTTCTCGAACCCGTAGGGTCCGCACGCTTAAAGTTTGATGACGGTTATATTATGAGTTTATGTGTTTTGATGTACCGAAGGTAGTTCGGAGTCCCGAATGTCATCACGGACATGACGAGGAGTCTCGAAATGGTCGAGATGTAAAGATTGATATATTGGACGACTATGTTTGGACACCGGAATGGTTCCGGGAGATTTCGGGCATATATCGGAGTACCGGGGGTTACCGGAACCCCCCCCCCCTCCGGAGCTATTGGGCCTTATGGGCTTTAGTGGAGAAGAGAGAGGGCAGCTAGGAGGTGGCGTGTGGCCCCCCTCGCCCCAGTCCAAATTGGACAAGGGAAGGGGTGGCCCCCCCCCTCTCCTTCCTTCTCTCCACCTCCTCCTCCCCCCTTCTCCTTCTTGGAATAGGAAAGGGGGGACAAACCTACTTGGAGTAGGATTGCTCCCCTAGGGCGCGCCTCTCCCCTTGGCCGGCCCTCTCCTCCCCCTTTATATATGGAGGAGGGGGGCACCCCATAGACACAACAATTGATCCCTTGGATCTCTTAGCCGTGTGCGGTGCCCCCCTCCACCATAATCCACCTCGATAATATCATAGAGGTGCTTAGGCGAAGCCCTGCGTCGGTAGAACATCATCATCGTCACCACGCCATCGTGCTGGCGAAACTCTCCCTCTAAGCTTGGCTGGATCGGAGTTCGAGGGACGTCATCGAGCTGAACGTGTGCTGAACTCGGAGGTGTCGTGTGTTCGGTACTTGATCGGTCGGATCGTGAAGACGTAAGACTACATCAACCGCATTGTGCTAACGCTTCCGCTTTCGGTCTACGAGGGTACGTGGACAACACTCTCCCCTCTCGTTGCTATGCATCACCATGATCTTGCGTGTGCGTAGGAATTTTTTTGAAATTACTACGTTCCCCAACAGATAGGGCTCATCTAGAGCCCTTGGATCAAAGGGGAGATGCTACATCATGGAGGAGGCTATGAGAGAGCTCTCATAACAACACCATCAACCCTAGTCATCCTTATCATTCTAATCTCCATCATCTTCATCATGTCTCATTCACCTCCACACCCAGCCATCGTCCATATCAAGAACACCATTGGGGAAACCAAGAGGGAGACCGGAAGGACCGCTGTCGCGCCATCACCATCGTCATCCATCGCCGTGCCGCTATCACCACCATCATCACCTCTTCTCCCCCCCCATCACGGTCTCCGTGATGGGTTGTGTTAACTCTTGAACCCCTCTTTATGTGATGTTATTTGAGTAATTGTTGGATATGGATCGGTCGATAAGTAAGTGGTTGTTTGATATGTTTAATCTATTTATGTGTGTTGCTTCGTGTCGTTTATTTACCTATGCGGTAATTTAGTGATTGGAGACGTTCAATCCATTAGTGTAGTTGGAGATGTTCAACTCTTAGGCCATGCATGAAGTAGTTAGAGATTGTGCAAACCGATAGACATGTGATGTGACAGGTGCAGATATCTTGAGAGGAACACAATTACTCTAGGAATCATGATTGTTCATGGACACAATTACTCTAGGAATCACGATTGTCCATAGAATTTGGGGAAACCTTTTGGCTTTGGGTAAAGAAAGGATCTATGGTAGTGCTTATATTTGTTTTAGGATTTTTGGAAACTTTTACACCATCGCAAACCTTAACTAGTTATGTGGCAAGCTATGATAGAAAATGGAATTGTGTGTGTATATGATCATACTGGAATTGTGTGTGTATATGATCAAAGTGGAATTGTGTGTAGGATATATTGACTTGAGCAAGTCCATCACGAAACCCTTTGATTCCCTCTTAATAGTGTGGGATCCCTATGACTCAAGAATCATAAAGTAGCTACATTAGATATTCTTCGGAGATCCATTCTTGGGTATATATCTTTTTCGATGGTCGTTGATCCGTGCAACTACAACTAAAGGAACTAATACCTTTGACTTGAGCATTCCACTTTTGCTTGATGTTGACATTTATTCCTCATTCAAGATGGAAGCATAACCTTGATCACAACATCTGGTGAAGACTTTAAATAGCTCCCCCATAAGCCATGCAGGGATCATTTCATTGCATTCTATCTTCACATATCCATCATGTGATCATCCACAAGCATCAAACATGTAAATCTTTGGGATGCTTATCTTGAGCTTGCCCTTGCCAACCATGATCATCATCACTTGATGTCATACTCTTATGGACACTTGGAATCTTTCTCTTGATGCAAGCCCATGAAAAATTCACCTAACCCATGTAAATATAGAAAACACATAGTATGGATTAGTACACAAAGTGTAATTGATAGTTACTTACCATACCACAAGATCTCATGTGGTACATCATTTGCGCTTGTGTGATGACCATCTTTGAGTTCAATCTTTGATCTTCATCTTGGTCACATTTATCTTTGCTCAAGATTAATCTTGATGTCTTGAAGGCCCTATTGATTTCTTCATTATGCTTTATTGCTTCAAGACATGATCACCAATATCTCAATTCACCATGACCATGTCAAGTTTCTCCATGAATCTCATATTAGCTGTAACTTGGTCATTTTCATGATCCAACATAGTCTCTTGAGAGGCATAATGATTCTTCACTTGAATTACTTGCTTCAAGACATAATCATCCATGACTCAACATATGAGCTCATCACAGTCCTATCTTCAAGCCATATGTAGAACTATTATCTTTAATCATTCTCTTAAGATCTTGATCCATCATGGTTCAACCCATAAGCCTAAGCATGAGAAATATAGATTACATCTTGTTCATCACATGGAATTCATCTTGGTCATATTTGATTCAATCATTGAGCTCAACCTTGATGCACATTCTGAATCCATTCAATCTCCTTCTTGCATCACCATGGAACGAACATTCCTCAATTCATCCAATCTTCTCAATGCATTGCAAATTGAACTTTCCTTCAAATGTATTACTCAATGCAAACATTAGTCCATTAGGATTTCCATTAATTACTAAAACCACACATGGGGGCTACATGTACTTTCAGTTGTACACTCCAACCTATTAAAGATCGAGCCCCAAGTTTGAAGTCATGTATGAAAACACAGATGAAAAAATGAAGCATTTTGCTAACATGTGCATGTTTCACCACAAGGTATGAGTATGGTTTGAAGTGCATTGTTTCTATTCCACCACTTGTTTTAATTTGCATATATTGAATTGATGTTTTTGACAATGATGTAGTTGACAATGATATCATTGAGATGGTTATAGTTGAACGAACAATTATGTTGTCAAAATAGTGTAGTTGAAAAATAATGGAATATGAAATGTTGTAAACGGCAAGGGTAGAGTTGATAGCGATCCAGCTGACAAACATGTTTGAACTACATCATGGGCATCAAATGCTTCGTCTCAACTGCATCACCGGTCCTAGTTATACCATTTCCATGACATCATGTGTTTCAGTTGCTTTGTTTCTATGGTACCTTGTTCACTCTTATAGAGTATTTACTGATGTCTACTACACAACTTGTTCTTGTAGACTCGTGTTGGCCTCCAAGCGCAGTGTTTTGTAGGACAGTAGCAAATTTCCCTCAAGTGGATGACCTAAGGTTTATCAATCTGTGGGAGGCGTAGGATGAAGATGGTCTCTCTCAAACAACCCCGCAACCAAATAACGAAGAGTCTCTTGTGCCCCTAACACACCCAATACAATGAAAAATTGTATAGGTGCACTAGTTCGGCGAAGAGATGGTGATAAAAGTGTAATATGGATGGTAGAATTATATTTTTATAATTTGAATAAATAAAAACAGCAAGGCAGCAAACGATAAAAGTGAGCACAAACGGTATTGGAATGCTTGAAAATGAGGCCTAGGGTCTGTACTTTCGCTAGTGCAATATCTCAACGATGCTAATCTAATTGGATTATATAAACATCCCTCAAAGTGCGAGGAAGAATCACTCCAAAGCTCTTATCTACCGGATAACATAAGAAGAAATTGTTTGTAGCTATTCTTTCCGATCGATCTATCCAAGAGTTTGTACTAAAATAACATCAAGTTATTCTGTCTGATCGATCTATCAAGAGTTCGTACTAAAAGAACACCAAGTTACTCTTTCCGATCGATCTATCAAGAGTTCGTACTAAAATAACACCAAAGCAAATTCAGATTCATAATACTCAATCCAACAAAAAGAACCTCAAAGAGTGCCCCAAGATTTCTACCAGAGAAAGTAGGATGAAAACATGCATCAACCCCTATGCATAGATTACCCCAATGTCACCTTAGAAATCCGCGAGTTGAGTGCCAAAACGTATATCAAGTGAATCAATATAATACCCAATTGTCACCACAGGTATTCATGTGCAAGACATATATCAAATGCTCTCAAATCCATAAAAAAATCAATCCAATAAAACAAAATCTCAAAGGAAAAACTCAATTCATCACAACAAAATACAGAGGGAGAAACACCATATGATCCAACTATATTAACAAAGCCCACGATACATCAAGATCGTGCCATCTCAAGAATGAGAGAGAGAAAGAGATTAAACACATAGCTACTTGTAAAAACCATCAGCCTCGAGGGTGGACTACTCCCTCCTCATCATGGTGGCCGCCGGGATGATGAAGATGGCCACCGGTGATGATTTTCCCCTCCGGCAGGATGCGGGAATAGGGTCCAGATTGGTTTTTCGTGTCTACAGAGGCTTGAGACGGCGGAACTTCCAATCTAAGGTTATTTGTGGGGGTTTCTATATTTAAAGGATTTTTTGCGTTGGTTTCACCCGAAGATGGACCTCGAGGTGAGCACAAGACACCGGGGCACGGGTTGGGATCCAGGCGTGCCCATGTGGGTTGTGCCCACCTAGTGGCTCTTCTAGCCCTTTGACAAAGCTGCTAGTGCCTCTTTTCTTCAAAAAAAATCGTCAAAAAATTTCAGCTCATTTGGAGAACTTTCATTTCTGCGCAAAAAACAACACCATGGTAGTTCTGCTGAAAATAGTGCCACTCCGGGTTAGTTCCATGCAAATCATACCAAAACCATATAAAATTGTTGAAAACATGGCATGAATACTTCATAAATTATAGATACGTTGGATACATATCATCACCCCCAAGCTTAATTCTTACTAGTCCTCGAGTAGGTAAATGATAAAGAAATAATTTATGAAGTGTGAATGCTAGCAAAGTGCATAAGTGAAAGATCGAGGATGTCACCTAGAGGGGGGGGGGGTTGAATAGGCGCTTTAAAATAATTACGGTTTAGGCTTGAACAAATGCGGAATAAACCTAGCGGTTAATTTGTCAAGCACAAAACCTACAACACTAGGCTCACCTATGTGCACCAACAACTTATGCTAAGCAAGATAAACAACTAAGTGATAGCAAGACATATGACAAGAAACAATATGGCTATCACGAAGTAAAGTACCTAAGTAAAGGGCTCGGGTAAGAGATAACCGAGGCACGTGGAGGCGACAATGTATCCTGAAGTTCACACCCTTGCAGATGCTAATCTCCGTTTGGAGCGGTGTGGAGGCACAATGCTCCCCAAGAAGCCACTAGGGACATCGTAATCTCCTCACGCCCTTGCAAAATGCAAGATGCCATGATTCCACTAAGGGACCCTTGAGGGAGGTCACTGAACCCGTACAAATGGCAACCCTTGGGGGCGGTAACCGAACCCGTACACTTTGGCAACCCTTGGGGGCGGTCACCGGTACCCGTCAAATGGATCAGGGCGATCTCCACAACCTAATTGGAGACCCCGACGCTTGCCCGGAGCTTTACACCACAATGATTGAGCTCCGAACAACACCAACCGTCTAGGGCACCAAGGCACCCAAGAGGAACAAGCTCTAGGGTGCCCAAACACCCAAGACTAATAAGCTTCTCAAACTTCACTTCCACGTATCACCATGGAGAACTCAAACCGATGCACCAAATGCAATGGCAAGGGCACACGGAGTGCCCAAGTCCTTCTCTCCCAAATCCCACCAAAGCAACTAATGCTAGGGAGGAAAATAAGAGGAAGAACGAAAGAAGAACACGAAGAACTCCAAGATCTAGATCCAAGGGGTTCCCCTCACTTAGAGGAGAAAGTGATTGGTGGAAACGTGGATCTAGATCTCCTCTCTCTTTTCCCTCAAGAACTAGCAAGAATCATTGGAGGGATTGAGAGTTAGCAAGCTTGAAGAAGGTCAACAATGGGGGAAGAACATGAGCTGAAGAGATAAGGTTCATTGGGGAAGAAGACCCCCTTTTATAGGAGGGGGAAAATCCAACCGTTATGCTCACAACCCGCACAGAGCGGTACTACTGCTCCTACGAGCGGTACTACCGCTAGGGCGGCAGAAGCCCAATGAAACAACACTGTAAAGGGGCAACAATGTGGTACTACAGCAGGAGCGGTACTACCGCCTGCACGCGACCACGGAAGAAAAAAATAACTGCCGCGCCTACAACCGCTGGAGCTAGCTACGAGAAAAAGTCGGCACTGTACTACCGCTCACAGGGAGCGGTACTACCGCGTAGGGGCGGATGTAAAAATTACATCCGCGCCTACTACCGCATGCAACAGCGCCAGGACACGAGGCAGCGGTACTACCGCTCACCAGGAGCGGTACTACCACATAGGGCGCGGAAGTAAAAAATTACTTCCGCGCCTACTTCCATGCGCGCCAGCGTTCTGGGCTAGAGGCAGCGGTACTACCGCTCACCAGGAGCAGTACTACCGCTGACCCCTGTGGTACTACCGCTCCCTTGAGTAGTACTACCGCACGCCATAGAGGCTTTAGCACTTGGATGCCTACAAAATGCAGCTAAAGACAACAGACGAATCCAATAAACCAGAACTGCCATAACTTCTGCAAATGAGCTCCAAATTGAGCAAACTCAAGCTTGTTGGATACAAGACAACGAGTAGCATCAAAACATCATAGAAGATGCAAATGAACTCCGTTTTTATGAACTCAAGCTTGTCATCAAGATGACCATAAGCTCCAAATCTCACAAAGAGAACTAAACAAGAACAAAGAAAGACGATGCAAGGATGCAATGGTTTGAGCTCTCTACGAACAATACGATCAAGCTACTCATTGAGAGCCCCCCTTGATAGTACAACAATCAATCCTATAACCCGGTCTCCCAACTACCACCATGAGACCGGTAAAATAAAAAACCTATCAAGGGAAAACCTTTTCCTTGCACATGGTCCACTTGAGCTAGATGATGACGACCTTGACTCCCTCAAGTTGGACCACCTTTCTTGCACTACAAAAAAATACACTTCCGTGATGATACATGTTTGTCACAGTAGGTCGCGTTTTTTGTTATGCATGTACATCCATGACGATTTTATGACAGAATCAAGATAGTCATACATGTGCTGTCATAGAAGTGTTCCATGACATTACCAAAACTATCATCACGGAAGTGTCCACTTCCATGACGATAAATCGCGCGTCATAGAAGTGCTTTCGTCAAGGTTGATCGACATGTGGCATCCACCGTAATGGAACGCCATTAAGCTATCGGGTCCGGTTTTGGATCCGATAACCCGTTAACAGCCCCGACCAATGGGGATTTTCCAGGTGTAAAATCATCATTGGCTGGAGGAAACACGTGTCGCCTCATCGTTGGGACAGATGTCATCCACTGATTGGACAGAAGGCGCCTATAATACAGCGACATGTGGCACGACCCAACAGAGGCCCATTCCTATGAAAAGGCCAGCCCGTTTGACTTGGTCAAAAGGTGGCGGGTCGGCCCACGAAAAGCCTGTTAACGGCATGTTGGCATATAGCCCATTTACAGCCCGCTAACACAGGGCCCGTTACGACCTATCCAAATTAGGCCCAGTAGCATCATCTGGGCCGTCCAATATGATTCCAGCCCGTTTTAGCTTCCGGCCCATGTGTGGCCCATGACTTCTTTCGGCCCATAAGAGGCCCTTTGTAACTCTTGGCCCATTAACGGCCCGTGGTGAAACTGGCCCATAATGAATAGTGTATCACTTTATACCCATTAACGGCCCGTTATTCCATTGGGCCGTTTCCAGCCCAAGTTATCTTTCGGCCTTCTCAGGGCCCATTGATTCTTGGGCTCATTTGCAGCATTCGGTTACATACGGCCCGTTACTGTCATTTTCTGCTTGTGGGCCAAATTCAGCCCGTCGTTACAGACGGCCCATTTGTGGACCGTTAATACGTTGGGTCGTTTTCATGTCAAAAGACCCGTTGGGCTGTTTTCATAGAGTTATCAAATACGGCTTATTAACGGCCCGTTATGGTCCACGAATAGTACGGCCCATGATTGGTGAAATGATGATACGCCCCGTAGAAGGCCCATGGATCCTACGGCCCGTATGAGTCCCATGGATAGTACGGCCTGTAGAAGGCCCATGGATCGTACGACCCGTAGAAGGCCCATGGACCCTACGGCCCCTAGAAGGCCCATGAATCCTAAGGCACGTATAGAAGGCCAATGGATCCTACGGCCCGTATAGAAGGCCAATGGATCCTACGGCCGGAAGAAGGCCCATGGATCATACGTCCTGCAGGAGGCCCATGGTTACAACAGTCCGTGTGTAGCCATGATTATTTTGACCTAGTTACCAAAAATAGGCTATTGTGGCCACTAGACACTACTAGGAAAATGCCTACTAATGGCGCACTGGTTTTGCCTACTAATGGCGCACTACCGGCGCGCCATTAGTACCACGCCACTAGTATTTTTTTACTAATGGCGCACCACATAGAAGTGCGCCATTAGTAACAATATTTTTTCAAAAAAAAATCAATTTTTTTTCAATTTTTTTCTTAATCTCAGTTCACTATGGCTTAATCTCGGGTCAATATGCTTAATCTTAGGTCAAATCACACTCCATGGTCAAACTTCCCGAAAGGTCACCCACCCTCACACTACTCCAGCCCAAGCACACTTAACTTCAGAGTTCTATCCAACCCCAGCAACAGCTCACTTCACAGGCACTTGTTGATATATCTAGCATATCAATCCTATTATACCTTGTTGATGTCTAGGACTTTGTTCATGTTCATGACTATGATGAAATTTTGAAAAATATTTCAAACTTCCCGGTCATATTACGTATCATTTTTTGAAAAAAAAATCAAAACCAATTTTTTTCTGTTACTAGTGGCGCACCACATCCACGGTGCGCCACTAGCAAGTTTGAAATTTTTTGAATTTTTTTGCCTCTAGATCTTGAAAGCCCCATAACTTTTTTTCTGTTAGGTTTTTGGGGATTTTGAAAATGTTTAAGGGGGTTCCCCCGTTAAATTTGGATGTAACTTTTCGAGTAGATGATTTTTCATATAAAAAACTTTTTCATCCGAGTTCGTATGCAAAAGTTATGGCCATTTTACAAATTTTCAGACAGATTTTGCAAATAAAGTTGAAATTCATATTTGTAAATTTTCCCAACAACTAGACCACATATCACATGGGAAACTTATTTTCTTTTATTTTTTTGACATTTTTACCATTTTCTTTTATTTGTTTTAAAACTGAAAAGGCGGTCCACGGGGGGGGGGGGGGGTGCATTCGGGAACTTTTGGGCCAAGTTAGTAATGGCGCACCGTGGGATGGTGCGCCATTACTAGTTAAACTAGTAATGGCGCACCACACCCACGGTGCGCCGTTACTAGTTTTGAAAAGAAAAAAAGAAAAAAAATGATTTTTTTTTTGAAAAAAACTAGTAATGGCGCACTGTCCACACGTGCGCCATTACTAGTTAAAACTAGTAATGGCGCACTGTCCACACGTGCGCCATTACTAACATTTTTTTTTCAAAACTACTAATGGCGCACTGTGGGTGTGGTGCGCCATTACTATGTCAACTAGTAATGGCGCACCACTCCCACGGTGCGCCATTAGTAGTTTTGAAAAAAATAAAAAAAATTACTAATGGCGCACCAACACATGGTGCGCCATTAGTATTTAGTAATGGCGCACCACATGTGCAGTGCGCCATTAGTGTCCATCCCATCTATAGGCCTTTTCCTAGTAGTGAGAAAAACACAGAAAAAGAACTCCAGTGACTACAAGCAAACAACTAAACAAGACAATAAGGAAATAAATAAGCAAACAATTAATGCTAGCCTATTACCGCTATTACACATATTACATCCACTGGGCATCAAAGTTCGCCACCAGTGCAAATATAGGGAACAAAGCAGCATATTACATACACTGGCCGTCAAAATTGGCCACCAGTGCAAATAAACGCGGCAGAAAACAAGAGCATAACTGAAACAACTTCAGAAGAGCTCAAGAAACGTTATCCTGGGTATCCACCATGCTGGCAATAAGCTTAGCAAGCTTATTAGCTTTGTCCTGTTTGGCGCTAAAATCCTCCAACGCTTGTTGTTGCACCAGAAAGTATGCATCTGAATGCTCCAGGGATTTCCGCAGTCCTTCCGCTTCTTGTCACAGCATAGCTGATCGATGTCTTTCAGCTTGTAGTTGAGACTCAAGAAACCGAACTGATTCAGACAGTGAGTTTGAATAGCTTGTGCAAGCGGTAGTGGCCAGTAACTTGAACACTAAACCAAGACAGGAGTTTGGGGTTGTCTCGCTGTCTTCAAGATAGTCTTCCTTAGCTGTTTTATCAGCTTTGTTGGAGACCAACAAGGATGTGTCACTATCCTGAACCTTATCTGCATTACTTCCTTTACCATTGCTTAATAAGGCACTCTTCCCCAATATTCTGTCAGCATTCTAAAAGAAGAAACAAGCAGACACATAACAAGTTTAGCATGTACTAGTATGTGAAACTCATTTCGATGAACCAGTTCATTAGTAAGGTGGACAGGATTAAACTACCAAGTCTTCTATTGCCAAGTACTAGTACATAATAAAAGCATCAAACAAACATATATCTATGTCCTATGGTCACTGCATTGTCTTGCCAAATCAAAATAGAGACATGGTTCAAATCATATCAGTTCAAAGACAAAGCAGCAGTGAAAGAATACAAAGCGTGGGAAACTACACGGCACAACAAGATTTCAGATGGGTACCACGGGTCTACATGTACAACAACACAATTGCCTCTGTTGTGACGCTAGTAATGTGCATGATATGAAAGTAAATTGTATACACAATTGAAATTGAAATCAACAGAGCTATTGATAAGAGCAAACCTGTTAAAGAAACATGCGTGAACATACCTGCTGTGCCATTGGAGTTTCAATTGGATCCTTCAATTTAAAAATAAGTTTGTATGAGTAAATACAGTGATACAAGAGCAAAGCAATCATAGTTAAAAAGGCGCACCTAAGCGAGCGCTTAAGCGCGCCTAGGCTCTAGGCGTTGGCAAAATGCATTGCGCATAACTATGCTTAATCTGCGCATAACTACGCATAAGCATGCGCTTTGGTCAGTAAAGCGCAAGGTGGTGGCAAAACGCACAATTAAGTCCTAGCACTTTTTTGAACTATGATAGCAATGGAATCTTAAATTAGAACGGTTGTTCTTCAGGTTTAGGCACTTGTTCTACATGAACAGAGTACAGTAAGATGCAAGAATTTAATACTTAAAAATAGAAAATGAGCTCATAGACCTTACCACAGTCTTGGTTCGGGACCAGTATAGAACAAGGCGTTCCTAGTCATCGTCCAGTAAATGTGTCTCAGGAGAACGTAAGGGAATTTGATGAGTTTCTTTGCTGGTGAAGTACGTTTTCTTCAGGTAATTCCGATACTGCCACCAAGCATTCTTGAAGATAGCATAGGTATTAGCACAGGTTACCTCGTCCTGAGTTTCCAAATCAGTCCTTCTCTATAGAGAAAAATGGGAAAATTTGATGTTTTATAACCATCATGGAGGTAGGATGTATGGGACAAAGCAAAGTAATTGCCATGAATAACATTACTTACACATAACTCCTGGACAAACACCTGCAACTGGCATTTTCCTTCATCTTCAGTATAATATCTCCAAGATGGGAAGATACGCACATACAATTTAACAACATCAAATGCGATAGCTACTAAACTAAAACTAGCTGGTTGTGCTTCCTCCACATGAATACTTGTACTAACTGGTGGAGTTGGGGTTCGCCCTAGTAGTACTGGCCCTTTGGGCACTCGAGCTGCCTTACTAACTGCTCTTGTCTGGGAGCTCTGTGGTGGAGATGGTGTTGTGTCAACAGGAACTGGGTTACTATCTGCTGGGGTTGGGGTTAGATTGGGTGAAGCTGGTTCTCTGTCCATCGCAGTAGGGGTACAATCTGCGAGAGTTTTGGTTATCTGTGGCAGGGCCGGTTCTTGTGCATGTATAACCGGGGTGCTATCTCCACCAAGAGGTAGCACTGTTTTATTTGAAGACCGTGTTTTTAGTCCGCTGGATACTGGCATCACCCGCTCCAATTCAAATGGCTGATAGACAGGAAATATAGTTGAATGTACAAACATTGTATGAGAGGCAGATGCAATAGATAGTGTGGAAAAAGGCATGAAATAGTTGACATGTATATTGTTTAACTAAAACGGATAGCATGACATAATTTCACATATATGATGTCTATCTAAACTGGATAGCATAGCATAACATAATTCAAAGATATGATGAATAACTAAACAGGATCGCATGACATAATTCACCTACATGGTATCTAAGTAATCAGGATCGCATCATTTAATTCACATATGTGATTTATATGCTAAACAGATGGCATTCGATATGATGTCTGAACTAAGAACATGGTGTTGAATATTGTGTATATGATGTCTAAACTATGCAATGCAAGACACCATATGCATGATATGAGCAGTATAATCGTGCCAAGTTTGAGCATACACCTCGGTAGGGGAATAGGACTGGTCATCTGTCTCTGAATACATCTCTGAGGAGCTATCGGGACCCAACAAGAGATCTGCTTCAACAAGTAGCACTGTCTGCTCTGAAGGCCTTGTTTTCACTCCAGATTTTTCCATCTCCCACCCAAATGGCTGATTCACAGGAAGAGTAGTTTAATGTACAAACATTGTCGACAAATGGAAATGTAATGAAGAAAAGGATGGGCAAGATATCATTCAAATATATGATGCCTGGTTAAACATGATGGCATTTCACATTTCACATATATTATGGCTGGCTAAAAGACATGAGATTGCATAATTCCCATATATGATATAGAAACTAAACAGGTGGCATTACAGAACATGTCTAAACTAAGCAGATGACATATATGATGTCAAAAGTAGGCACTGCAAGGCAACATATGCATGATATGACTAACATTATCATGCCAAGGTAGAGCAAACACCTTGGGGGGTAAATAGGAGTGGTCAGCGGCGTCTGAATCCGCCTCAGAACAGATATCTTCCTCTAGATTACAATCTGGAGAGGGGCGGGGAGGGTTTGCCATTGAACCCACCATGGAGCAATGTCTGCATGACATTGTATTGCTGCGCAAAACTCTTCTCTTTTTCTCTACATGTTCAGCATGACTGTGTACAATATCTGACATGCATACGAAAAAAATATGGTGAGATTATGTAAGGAGAGCATGCAGAAATTTAGAGTGATGGTAACAACCAGTGGATGGATCCAAAAATAATGATAGCAGGCTAATGATTGCTTTAAATTAATAAAAAGACAGATGATGATTGCTTTACTGTTTGTTTCCCACCCAAGATGAACAACATAGGCATACCCTAGGTGAACCAGATATTAGACAGACATACTATTCATTGTTGCCTTGATATGTGCCCCACAACTAATTTAGAACTCAAGGTTGAACATTAATTTGGACCTGACTTGGAGTCCAAGAGGTGAACAGGACGATAAAGTAGCAGGTAATTTTAAGCAATGCATAACATAAGCAGAAACAAAAGAGTGCGACCTCTCTTGTGGACCCGTGTACTCCTCAGGTTCATCTGCTGAGTCGATGATGGTGATGCCATTGCAGTGGGTGCCGGCGGCAGGGAAGGAGATGTGAGGCGGCGAAAGACGGTCAGGAGTCGTGATGTCTGGTTTGGTGGATGCTTCTGTCGATGGAGCAGCTCAGGTGAGGTGGACGACGTCGTGGTAGGAGCAGGACAAACCACACAAAGTTCCCTTCGACACGTACCTGTAACTGAAGTAATTGTGTAAGGGCTCATTTGGCTTGCATGATTCTTAAAATACAGGGATAGGAAAAACACCGGAATAGGATAGGAAAATGCACATGGTAAACAGAGCATTTGTAAACACAGGATTTCTGTCAACTTGGGTGTTTGGTTTACACGAGCAGAGGAATGCAAAGAAACATGGCCAAAATAAAGTGAAACCATATGAAAGTGTGTACAGTTAGAATGTTATTCTTGCACTAATGCACTTGGTCTTGTTTTCATGCATAGGATTTTGAAAAGTAGGTCCAGGTGGATGTTTTGCTTCATTCCTTTCAACAAAATGCATGAATAATTGAATAGTAGAGTGCCATTGGAAAATTCCCTATTGCTATGTTTTTCCGTTGGACCAAAATAGCCCTAATGGATCGACATGAATGTATAGTAATAAGTGATGCAACAAGTGTACAACCTCTTTGCCGTAGCCGTGTCGACCTCAGCATCATTGGGTTGGTCGCTGAAGAAGTTGAGGCAGAGGTGGCTGTCGGAGGTGTGGAGGAAGATCTGAGGAATCTGTAGACGGCGTCCAGGACACTGCTCTATCGTGATGGATCGTTCTGTCGTTGGAGCAGCTCCGGTGAGCCGTAAGATGTCAAGGCTAAAGCAGCACAAGACAGACATCGTCAATCTCAAGTGGGATTCTAATATGATCTCCAATAGATGATGTAAAATGGATGTAAAATTTACATCACCAAAAACCACCTGACTACAACAAATGAGGTAAAAACTGTTGACTCTGAACTTAACTGTCGAAACTGAAATTTACTGTGGAATCTGAATGCTACTGTCGAAACTGAATGCAATGGTATCAGAGAGGCACTTGACATGTAGTTTAGGGAGGACCTGCAGTTCATCTTCAACCTGCACCCCCAGAGCCGCCAGCCACCACCGGCCGAACCGTCGGCCCCAACGCCGCCTCGCCGCCCCGAAACAACTCCCCACTGCCGCCCCGGCCAGCCCTCTAGGCCCCCCGCCCCCACCCTGAACCCTAAGATAGATAGTGGGGTACCTCTCCAGCGAGCCCCCGTCCCAGCTGCGGGTGGTTCTTCCTTAACTCCGGCGAGCCCCCCCAACCCCTGAAAATCAACTGACCAAAAAATCGATTCAGTCTACTGAAGTGTGGCTAAATCGGAGCAGAGCAGCAGCATGAGCGAGGGGGAGAGCAGCAGCAGCAGCAAGGCGAGCGAGCGATAGAGCGAGAGTCAGAGCAGCAGCAGCGTGAGCGAGCGAGCGAGAGCCGGAGCAGCAGCAGCAGATCCGACTGGTATGGACGCCGCCACCGAAGGGGCCTCACACTGGGGAGAGCCGCCGTGGAGATGTGATACGTCTCCAACGTATCTATAATTTATGAAGCATTCATGCTATATTATTATCTGTTTTGAATGATTATGGGCTTTATTATACACTTCTATATTACTTTTGGGACTAACCTATTAACCGGAGGCCCATCCCATATTGTTGTTTTATTGCATGTTTCAGTATTTCGAAGAAAAGGAATATCAAACGGAGTCCAAACGGAATGAAACATTCGGGGGCATGATTTTTAGGAAGAATATGATCCGGGAGACTTGGAGGTCACGTCAGAAGAGCATCGAGGAAGCCACGAGATAGGGGGCGCGCCCACCCCCCTGGGCGTGCCCTACCCTCTCGTAAGCCCCTCGAGGCTCCCCCGACCAACTTCTTTCGCCTATATAAGCCTACATACCCTAAAAACATCAAATATCAAGATAGATTGGGAGTTTCTCCGCCGCAAGCCTCTGTAGCCACCAAAAACCTCTCGGGAGCCCGTTCCGGCACCCTGCCGGAGGGGGAACCCATCACCGGTGCCATCTTCATCATCCCGGCGCTATCCATGACGAGGAGGGAGTAGTTCACCCTCGGGGCTGAGGGTATGTACCAGTAGCTGTGTGTTTGATCTCTCTCTCTCTCTCTCTCTCTCTCTCTCTCTCTCTCGTGTTCTCTCTATGGCACGATCTTGATGTATCGCGAGCTTTGCTATTATAGTTGGATCTTATGATGTTTCTCCCCCTCTACTCTCTTGTAATGGATTGAGTTTTCCCTTTGAAGTTATCTTATCGGATTGAGTCTTAAAGGATTTGAGAACACTTGATGTATGTCTTGCCATGTTTATCTGTGGTGACAATGGGATATCATGAGCCACTTGATGTATGTTTTGGTGATCAACTTGCGGGTTCCGCCCATGAACCTATGCATAGGGGTTGGCACACATTTTCATCTTGACTCTCCGGTAGAAACTTTGGGGCACTCTTTGAAGTACTTTGTGTTGGTTGAATAGATGAATCTGAGATTGTGTGATGCATATCGTATAATCATGCCCACGGATACTTGAGGTGACAATGGAGTATCTAGGTGACATTAGGGTTTTGGTTGATTTGTGTCTTAAGGTGTTATTCTAGTACGAACTCTTGAATAGATTGATCCGAAAGAATAACTTTGAGGTGGTTTCGTACCCTACCATAATCTCTTCGTTTGTGATACGTCCATTTTGCATCATGCTTTTATATCAATATTTATTGCATTATGGGCTGTTATTACACATTATATCTCAATACTTATGGCTATTCTCTCTTATTTTACAAGGTTTACCATGAAGAGGGGGAATGCCGGCAGCTGGAATTCTGGCTGGAAAAGGAGCAAACGTTGGAAACCTATTCTGCATAACTCCAAAAGTCCCGAAACTCCACGAAACAACCTTTTGGATTTATTAAGAATTTATGAGCGAAAGAAATAGGCCAGGGGGCCCACACCCTGTCTAGGAGACAGGGGGCGCCCCCCCCCCCTTAGGGCGCGGCCCCTATCTCCTGGGTCCCCTGGTGGGCCTCCGGCATCCATCTTCTGCTATATCATCACTCTTTCCCTGGTAAAAATCATTGGCAAGCTTACGGGACGAAACTCCGCCGTCACGAGGCGGAACCTTGGCGGAATCAATCTAGGGCTCTGGCGGAGCTGTTCTGCAGGGGACACTTCCCTCTGGAAGGGGGAAATCATCATCAACGTCATCACCAACGATCCTCTCATTGGGAGGGGGTCAATCTCCATCAACATCTTCACCAGCACCATCTCCTCTCAAAACCCTAGTTCATCTCTTGTATCCAATCTTGTATCAAAACCACAAATTGGTACCTGTGGGTTGCTAGTAGTGTTGATTACTCCTTGTAGTTGATACTAATTGGTTTACTTGGTGGAAGATCATATGTTCAGATCCTTTATGCATATTATTACTCCTCTGATTATGAACATGAACATGCTTTGTGAGTAGTTACGTTTGTTCCTGAGGACATGGGTGAAGTCTTGCTATTAGTAGTCATGTGAATTTGGTATTCGTTCGATATTTTGATGAGATGTATGTTGTCTTTCCTCTAGTGGTGTTATGTGAACGTCGACTACATGACACTTCACCATTATTTGGGCCTAGAGGAAGGCATAGGGAAGTAATAAGTAGATGATGGGTTGCTAGAGTGACAGAAGATTAAACCCTAGTTTATGCGTTGCTTCGTTAGGGGTTGATATGGACCCATATGTTTAATGTTGTGGTTAGGTTTAGCTTAATACTCCTTTTTGTAGTTGCAGATGCTTGCAATAGGGGTTAATCATAAGTGGGATGCTTGTCCAAGTTAGGGCAGTACCCAAGTGCCGGTCCACCCACATATCAAATTATCAAAGTACCGAACGTGAATCTTACGAACGTGATGAAACTAGCTTGACAATAATTCCCAATGTGTCCTCGGGAGCTCCTTTCTCATTATTAGAATTGTCCAGGATTATCCTTTGCTACATAAAGGATTGGGCCACCTTGCTGCACTTTATTTACTTTATTTACTTGTTGCTCGTCACTATTTATCTTATCACAAAACTATCTATCACCTACAATTTCAGTGCTTGCGGAGAAAACCTTACTGAAAACCGCTTATCATTTCCTTCTGCTCCTCGTTGGGTTCGACACTCCTACTTATCGAAAGGAATACGATAGATCCCCTACACTTGTGGGTCATCAAGACTCTTTTCTAGCGCCGTTGCCGGGGAGTGTAGCGCTTTTGGTGAGTGGAACTTGGTAAGGAAACATTTATATAGTGTGCTGAAATTTTCTGTTACTTGTCACTATGGAAACTAATCCTTTGAGGGGCTTGTTTGAGGTATCTTCACCCCAACCAGAAGAGCAAAGAGATGCTCCTCAACCTACTGAACCTTATGAAAATATTCACTTTGAGATTCCTTCGGGTATGATAGAAAAACTGCTAGCTAATCATTTTGCAGGAGACGGAACATTGCATCCTGACTTACACCTTATCTTTGTGGATGGAGTTTGTGGATTATTTAAGCTTGCAGGTATCCCAATGATGTTGTCAAAAGGAAGGTCTTCCCTTTATCTTTGAAGGGAGATGCAATGACATGGTATAGGCTATGTGATGATACGAGATTTTGGAATTATAAGCGACTGAAGTTGGAATTTCACCAGAAGTTCTATCCTATGCATCTTGTTCATCGTGATCGTAATTACATATATACTTTCTGGCCTTGTGAAGGAGAAAGCATTGCTCAAGCTTGGGGGAGGCTTAAGTCAATGTTATATTCATGCCCCAATCATGAGCTCTCTCGGGAAATGATTATTCAGAATTTTTATGCTCGGCTTTCTCTTGATAATCGCAACCTGCTCGATACTTCCTGTGCTGGTTCCTATATGCTGAAGGCTATTGATTTCAAATGGGACTTATTGGAAAGAATTAAACACAACTCTGAAGATTGGGGTTCCGACAATGGTAAGGAGTCAGGTATGACACCTAAGTTCGATTGTGTTAAATCTTTTATGGATACCGATGCTTTCCGTGGATTTAGCTCTAAGTATGGACTTGACTCTGAGATAGTAGCTACTTTTTGTGAAACTTTTGCTACTCGCGTTGATTTCCCTAAAGAGAAGTGGTTTAAATATAATCCTCCTGTTGAAGTGAAAGTAGTTGCACCTATTACAGTCGAAGAAAAGACTGTTACATATAGTGATCCTATTATTCCTACTGCTTATGTTGAAAAACCTCCTTTTCCTGTTAGGATAAAAGATCATGTTAAAGCTTCGACTATTGTTCGTAAGAGTAATACTAGGACCTATACACCTCCTGAGCAAATTAATGTTGAACCTGGTATTGCTATGATTAAATATCTCTTGGATGAGGACTTAGATGGGCATGTTATCTCTTTCTTGGGTGAAACTGCTAACATTGCTAGACCCGATACTAAGACACGTAGACCAGTTGTAGGCACGCCTGTTATTTCTGTTAAAATAGGAGATCATTGTTATCATGGCTTATGTGATATGGGTGCTAGTGCTAATGCGATACCTTATGATCTTTATAAAGAAATTATGCACGATATTGCACATGTTGAATTAGAAGACATTGATGTTACTATTAAGCTTGCTAATAGGGACACCATTAAACCTGTTGGGATTGTTAGAGATGTTGAAGTCTTGTGTGGGAAGATTAAGTACCCTACTGATTTTCTTGTTCTTGGTTCCCCACAAGATGATTTTTGTCCCATTATTTTTGGTAGACCCTTCTTGAATACTACTAGTGCTAAGATTAATTGTGAAAAGAATATTGTCACTGTTGGCATAGATGGTATGTCTCATGAGTTTAATTTCGCTAAGTTTAGTAGACAACCCCGTGAAAGGGAACCACCTAGTAAGGATGAGATTATTGGTCTTGCTTCCATTGTTGTTCCTCCAACTGATCCGTTAGAACAATATTTGTTAGACCATGAAAACGATATGTTTATGAAGGAAAGGGAAGAAATAGATGAAGTTTTCCTTAAACAAGAACCTATGCTAAAACATAACCTTCCCGTTGAAATTCTTGGGGATCCCCTTCCACCCAAGGGTGATCCCATGTTCGAACTCAAACCGTTACCTGATAATCTTAAGTATGCTTATCTTGATGAAAAAGAAATATATCCTGTTATTATTAGTGCTAACCTTTCAGAGAAAGAAGAAGAAAGATTATTGAAAACTCTGAAGAAGCACCATGCAGCTATTGGATATACTCTGGATGATCTTAAGGGCATTAGTCCCACATTATGTCAACACAAAATTTTAGTGGATAAAGATGCCAAACCAGTTAGAGATCCTCAAAGACGATTAAATCCCAAAATGAAGGAAGTGGTAAGAAACGAGATTCTAAAACTCCTTGAGGCAGGTATTATTTATCCCATTGCTGATAGTGAATGGGTAAGCCATGTCCATTGTGTCCCTAAAAAGGGGGATATTACCGTTGTTCCTAATGATAAAGATGAATTGATCCCGCAAAGAATTATTATAGGCTATAGGATGGTAATTGATTTCCGTAAGTTAAATAAAGCTACTAAGAAAGATCATTACCCTTTACCTTTTATTGATCAAATGCTAGAGAGGCTATCCAAACACACATTTTTGCTTTCTAGATGGTTATTCTGGCTTCTCTCAAATACATGTGTCCGCAAAGAATCAATCTAAAACTACTTTTACTTGCCCTTTTGGTACTTTTGCTTATAGACGTATGCCTTTTGGTTTATGTAATGCACCTGCTACCTTTCAAAGATGCATGATGGCTATATTTTCTGATTTTTGTGAAAAGATTTGTGAGGTTTTCATGGATGACTTCTCCGTCTATGGATCCTCTTTTGATGATTGTTTGAGCAACCTTGATCGAGTTTTGCAGAGATGCGAAGACACTAGTCTCGTCCTGAATTGGGAAAAGTGTCACTCTATGGTTAATGAAGGCATTGTCTTGGGGCACAAGATCTCTGAGAGAGGTATTGAAGTTGATAAAGCCAAAGTTGATGCTATTGAAAAGATGCCATGTCCCAAGGACATAGTATAAGAAGTTTCCTTGGTCATGCCGGCTTTTATAGGAGGTTCATTAAGGACTTCTCTAAAATCTCTAGGCCTCTGACTAATTTATTGCAAAAAGATATTCCTTTTGTCTTTGATGACGATTGTGTAGAAGCATTTGAAACACTTAAGAAAGCCTTGATCACTGCACCTATTGTTCAGCCACCTGATTGGAATTTACCTTTTGAAATTATGTGCGATGCTAGTGATTATGCTGTAGGTGCTGTTTTAGGGCAAAGAGTCGATAAGAAATTGAATGTTATCTAGTATGCTAGTAAGACTCTTGATACTGCCCAGAGAAATTATGCTACTACTGAAAAAGAGTTCTTAGCAGGTGTGTTTGCATGTGATAAGTTTAGACCTTATATTGTTGATTCCAAAGTTACTATTCACACTGATCATGCTACTATTAAATACCCTATGGAAAAGAAAGATGCTAAGCCTAGACTCATTAGATGGGTTCTCTTGCTCCAAGAATTTGACTTGCATATTATTGATAGAAAGGGAGCTGAGAACCCCGTTAAAGACAACTTGTCTAGGTTAGAGAATGTTCTTGATGACCCACTGCCTATTAATGATAGTTTTCCTGATGAACAATTAGCGGTTGTCAATGCTTCTCGTACTGCTCCTTGGTATGCTGATTATGCTAATTACATTGTTGCTAAATATATACCGCCTAGTTTCACATACCAGCAAAAGAAAAAGTTCTTTTATGATTTAAGACATTACTTCTGGGATGATCCACACCTTTATAAGGAAGGGGTAGATGGTATTATTAGAGGTTGTGTGCCTGAGCATGAACAGGAACAAATCCTATGCAAGTGTCACTCTGAATCTTACGGAGGACACCACGCTGGAGATAGAACTACACACAAGGTACTATAATCTGGTTTTTATTGGCCTACTCTCTTCAAAGATGCTCGTAAGTTTGTCTTATCTTGTGATGAATGTCAAAGAATAGGTAACATTAGTAGACGTCAAGAAATGCCTATGAATTATTCTCTTGTCATTGAACCGTTTGATGTTTGGGGCTTTGATTATATGGGACCTTTTCCTGCCTCCAGTGGTTATACACATATTTTAGTTGCTATTGATTACGTTACTAAGTGGGTAGAAGCTATTCCAACTAGTAGTGCTGATCATAACACTTCTATTAAAATGCTTAAAGAAGTTATTTTTCTGAGGTTTGGAGTCCCTAGATATCTTATGACTGATGGTGGTTCACACTTTATTCATGGTGCTTTCCGTAAGATGCTTGCTAAGTATAATGTCAATCATAGAATCGCATCTCCTTATCACCCGCAGTCTAGTGGTCAAGTAGAGTTGAGCAATAGAGAGCTCAAATTAATTTTGCAAAAGACTGTGAATAGATCTAGAAAGAATTGGTCCAAGATACTTGATGATGCATTATGGGCCTATAGAACTGCATACAAAAATCCTATGGGTATGTATCCATATAAGATGGTTTATGGAAAAGCATGTCATTTACCTCTTGAACTTGAACATAAAGCATATTGGGCTATTAAAGAGCTCAATTATGACTTCAAACTTGCCGGTGAGAAGAGGTTGTTTGATATTAGCTCACTTGATGAATGGAGAACCCAAGCATATGAGAATGCCAAGCTTTTCAAAGAAGAAGTCAAACGCTGGCATGACAAGAGGATACAAAAGCGTGAGTTTAACGTAGGAGATTATGTGTTATTATTCAACTCTCGTTTAAGATTTTTTGCAGGAAAACTTCTCTCAAAATGGGAAGGTCCCTACGTTATCGAGGAGGTCTATCGTTCTGGTGCTATACAAATCAACAACTTCGATGGTACAAATCCGAGGGTGGTAAACAGTCAAAGAATTAAACATTATATTTCAGGTAATCCTATAAATGTTGAAACTAATATTATTGAAACCATAACCCCCGAGGAATACATAAGAGACACTTTCCGGAATGTTCCAGACTCCGAAAAGGCATAGGTACGTGGTACGGTAAGTAAACCGACTCCAAAACAATTCTAATGGCAATTTTTATCAGTTTTGGATTATTTAAGAATTTTAGGAAGAAAGAAGTAGTCCGAAAGGGACACGAGGCTCCCACGAGAGAGGAGGCCGCCCCCCTGTAGGGCGCGCCCCCCTGTCTCGTGGGAACCTCGTGTGCCTCCCGGACTCCGTTTTCTTGTATGTTACGTATTTTGGTTGGTAAAAATTCATTATTTATACTCCCGAAGGTTTTGACCACCATATCACGCAAATATCCTCTGTTTTCATTTCGAACTGTTCTTGTTGCAGATTTGGAACAAGATGTCGTCCCAAGATTCGGAGGGAAAGAGCTACATGGCTGATTATATTGCAAATCCAAAAGTATACGGGGATGTCGAACATTATAGCTGGACCACAGAGGAAGAAGAAGACTATAATCCAAAGAGGAAGGAGGAGACAAGCTCCGATGAAGAGGACGATCCACTACCTCAACCTAGTGATATGCATGTGGAGTTCAAGAAGTCAAGCCTCCCTAAGGTCCAATCTATCCCACCACGTCTTTTGTAGGACAGCAAGGCAGCACCATGCAAAAAGATAATGAAACTTGAGCTCGAGAATGAGGATCTGAGGGAGGAAAATTGTAGCCTCAGACGCAAGCTAGAGAAGAAAAATGCAACAACTCCTACTCCATCACCTCCGAGGAAATAATCACATGGGTATGGGCACTCCCCTTGGCAACTGCCAAGCTTGGGGGAGGTGCCCCAGTATTGTATCACCTTCACACTCCTATCTTTACCGCTTTATTTAGTTCGATTCCTTTAGTAGTATCTTGATCTAGTAGATTGAAGTTTTGATATCCAGTAGTTTTGAGTTTTGCATTGTGATCTCTTTATGTAAGCGAGTCTGTGTGCTATCTATAATAAAGATTAGTGTTGAGTCAAGGGCTTTGCTATGTTGCTATGATCTTGAGAAAGTAGAAAGAACAAAAGAGTTCATATTGATCTTATGGATAGTGATAACTTAACACATAGAAAGTATGAGGCATAAAAATTGTTGAGAGTTGACATTGTCGCAATTAATAGGAAGTGATAAGGAAAGAGGGGTTCACATATAAATATATTATCTTGGACATCTTTTATGATTCTGAAGCACTCATTAAGTATGACATGCTAAAAGAGTTGATGTTGGACAAGGAAGACAACGTAATGGTTTATGTTTTCCGACATCTCAGTTAAAGTATATTGTCATTGACCTTCCAAACATGTTGAGCTTGCCTTTCCCCCTCTTGCTAGCCAAATTCCTTGCACCAAGTAGAGATACTACTTGTGCTTCCAAATATCCTCAAACCCAGTTTTGCCATGAGAGTCCACCATACCTACCTATGGATTGAGTAAGATCCTTCAAGTAAGTTGTCATCGGTGCAAGCAATAAAAATTGCTCTCTAAATATGTATGACTTATTAGTGCAGAGAAAATAAGCTTTGTACGAACTTGTTGTGGAAGTAATAAAAGCGACGGATTGCATAATAAAGGTCCACATACAAGGGGCAATATAAAGTGACGTTCTTTTGCATTAAGATTTCGTGCATCAACCCTAAATGCGCATGGCAACCTCTGCTTCCCTCTGCAAAGGGCCTATGTTTTACTTTATGCTTGAGTCAAGGTGATCTTCACCTTTCCCCTTTTTCATTTTATCCTTTGGCAAGCTCCTCGTGTTTGAAAGATCATGATACGTATATCCAATTGGATGTAAGTTGGCATAGGCTATTATTCTTGACATCACCTAAAGGTGAATACGTTGGGAGACAACACAATAAGCCCCTATCTTTCTCAGTGTCCGGCTGAAACTCTAGAACCACAAGTATTGCGGGAGTGTTAGCAATTATGGGAGACTACGAGATAGTTGAGTATGTGAGCTTGTTGAAAAGCTCTATTATTGACTCTTTCTGATGTTACGGTAAATTGCAATTGCTTCAATGACTGAGATTATAGTTTGTTAGTTCCCAATGAAGTTTATGAACCATACTTGACATTGTGAATTACTTATTACTTGAGCATAGGAAATCATATGACAAAATCTATATATGTTGCTCTTATTAGAATGATCATGATGCCCTCATGTCCGTATTTTATTTTTGTCGACACCTCTATCTCTAAAACATGCGGACATATTTTTTGATTTCGGCTTCCGCTTGAGGACAAGCGAGGTCTAAGCTTGGGGGAGTTGATACGTCCATTTTGCATCATGCTTTTATATCAATATTTATTGCATTATGGGCTGTTATTAAACATTATATCTCAATACTTATGGCTATTCTCTCTTATTTTACAAGGTTTACCATGAAGAGGGGGAATGCCGACAGCTGGAATTCTGGCTGGAAAAGGAGTAAACGTTGGAGACCTATTCTGCACAACTCCAAAAGTCCTGAAACTCCACGAAACAACCTTTTGGATTTATTAAGAATTTATCAGCAAAATAAATAGGCCAGGGGGCCCATGCCCTGTCCAGGAGACAGGGGGCACGCCCCCTCCCCCCCCGTAGGGCGCGGCCCCCTATCTCCTGGGCCCCCTGGTGGGCCTCCGGCGTCCATCTTCTGCTATATCATCACTCTTTCCCTGGAAAAAATCATGGGCAAGCTTACGGGACGGAACTCCGCCGCCACGAGGCGGAACCTTGGCGGAATCAATCTAGGGCTCTGGCAGAGCTGTTCTGCCGGGGACACTTCCCTCCGGGAGGGGGAAATCATCATCACCGTCATCACCAACGATCCTCTCATCGGGAGGGGGTCAATCTCCATCAACATCTTCACCAGCACGATCTCCTCTCAAAACCCTAGTTCATCTCTTGTATACAATCTTGTATCAAAACCACAAATTGGTACATGTGGGTTGCTAGTAGTATTGATTACTCCTTGTAGTTGATACTAATTGGTTTACTTGGTGGAAGATCATATGTTCGGCTCCTTTATGCATATTATTACTCCTCTGATTATAAACATGAACATGCTTTGTGAGTAGTTACGTTTGTTCCTGAGGACATGGGTGAAGTCTTGCTATTAGTAGTCATGTGAATTTGGTATTCCTTCGATATTTTAATGAGATGTATGTTGTCTTTCCTCTAGTGGTGTTATGTGAACGTCGACTACATGACACTTCACCATTATTTGGGCCTAGAGGAAGGCATAGGGAAGTAATAAGTAGATGATGGGTTGCTAGAGTGACAGAAGCTTAAACCCTAGTTTATGCGTTGCTTCGTTAGGGGTTGATATGGACCCATGTGTTTAATGTTGTGGTTAGATTTACCTTAATACTCCTTTTTGTAGTTGCGGATGCTTGCAATAGGAGTTAATCATAAGTGGGATGCTTGTCCAAGTTAGGGCAGTACCCAAGTGATGCTCCACCCACATATCAAATTATCAAAGTACCGAACGCGAATCTTATGAACGTGATGAAACTAGCTTGACGATAATTCCCAATGTGTCCTCGGGAGCTCCTTTCTCATTATTAGAATTGTCTAGGCTTATCCTTTGCTACATAAAGGATTGGGCCACCTTGCTGCACTTTATTTACTTTATTTACTTGTTTCTCGTCACTATTTATCTTATCACAAAACTATCTATCACCTACAATTTCAGTGCTTGCAGAGAAGACCTTACCGAAAACCGCTTATCGTTTCCTTCTGCTCCTCGTTGGGTTCGACATTCTAGTACGAACTCTTGAATAGATTGATCCGAAAGAATAACTTTGAGGTGGTTTTGTACCCTACCATAATCTCTTCGTTTGTTCTCCGCTATTAATGTCTTTCGAGTGACTCTTTGTTGCATGTTGAGGGATTGTTATATGATCTATCTATGTTATTATTGTTGAGAGAACTTGCACTAGTGAAAGTATGAACCCTAGGCCTTGCTTCCTACCATTGCAATACTGTTTACGCTTACTTTTATCATTAGTTACCTTGCTGTTTTTATAATTTCATATTACAAATACCTTTATCTATTATCTATATTGCACTTGTATCATCATCTCTTCGCCAAACTAGTGCACCTATACAATTTACCATTGTATTGGGTGTGTTGGGGACACAAGAGACTTTTTGTTATTTGGTTGCAGGGTTGTTTGAGAGAGACCATCTTCATCCTACGCCTCCCACGGATTGATAAACCTTAGGTCATCCACTTGAGGGAAATTTTCTACTGTCCTACAAACCTGTGCACTTGCAGGCCCGACAACGTCTACAAGAAGAAGGTTGTGTAGTAGACATCAAGCTCTTTTCTGGCGCCATTGCCGGGGAGGTGAGTGCTTGAAGGTATATCTTTAGATCTTGCAATCGATATTTTTGTTTCTTGTTTTATCACTAGTTTAGTTTATAAAAGAAAACTACCAAAAAATGGAATTGAGTTTGTCTCATACGCTTCGTCTTTTTAATATCTTCCGTGAGTATGATGAAAAGGAAAATTGTGCTCAAGTGCTAGAAGAAGAAATCTATAGAATGTTTGATACTAAATCTTTGAATGATGAGCATGATTGTAATGTTGTTAGTATGAATTCCTTGAATATCCATGATGCTAATGATATGCAAAGCCACAAGCTTGGGGATGCTATGTTTGATGAAGATGAAATTTTTTGTCCCCCAAGTTTTGATGAGCAAATTTATTATGATGAAAGCATGCCTCCTATTTATGATGATTATATTGATGAAAGTGGGTTTGGAAGAGTGTCAACTTTAGGAAGTAGTGATCCCACTATTTTGGAGGATGTTGAATCTTATTGTGATGAACATGAAAGTGGATTTGGAAGAGTGGCAACTTTATTTAGTGATGATTCCACTATTTCGGAAGAGGTTCCAATTGATTATGAGAACAAAGTTTTTATCTGTGATGATTATTGTGATGACTTGTATGCTATTAGGAATAATGATAAACATGAAACTTGTCATCATGATTTTAGTTTTCAATTGGATTATGCCTCACATGATAATTATTTTGTTGAGTTTGCTCCCACTACTATTCATGAGAAGAAATTTGCTTATGTGGAGAGTAATAAATTTTACATGCTAGTAGATCATGAAAAGAATGCTTTAGGTGCTGGTTATATTGTTGAATTCATTCATGATGCTACTGAAAATTATTATGAGGGAGGAACATATGCTTGTAGGAATTGCAATAATATCAAGTTTCCTCTCTATGTGTTAAATTTTTTGAAGCTATGCTTGTTTTACCTTCCTATGCTAGTTGATTATTGTTCCCATAAGTTGTTTGCTCACAAAATCCCTATGCATAGGAAGTGGGTTAGACTTAAATGTGCTAGTCATATTCTTCATGATGCTCTCTTTATGCTTCAATTCTTATCTTTTATGTGAGCATCATTTCATCATGCCTAGCTAGGGGCGTTAAACGATAGCGCTTGTTGGGAGGCAACCCAACTTTACTTTTGTTCCTTGCTTTTTGTTCCTGTTTAGTAATAAATAATTCATCTAGCCTCTGGTTAGATGTGGTTTCATGTTTTAATTAGTGTTTGTGCCAAGTAGAACCTTTGGGAAGACTTGGGTGAAGTTTATGTGATCTTGCTGTAAACAACAGAAACTTTAGCGCTCACGAGAATAGCTGCCGGTTTTTACTTAAGATTGATTTTAGGTTGATTCTTTTTGCATATGATTAATAGACAATTTCCTCAGGTCCACCCATTTAATTCAGAATTTTTTGAGTTCCAGAAGTATACGTTTGATACAGATTACTACAGACTGTTCTGTTTTTGACAGATTCTGTTTTCATTGTGTTGTTTGCTTATTTTGATGAATCTATGAGTTGTATCGGAGGGTATGAACCATAGAGAAGTTAGAATACAGTAGATATTACACCAATATGAATTTAGAATGAGTTCATTACAGTACCTAAGTGGTGGTTTTATTTTCTTATACTAATGGAGCTTACGAGTTTTGTGTTGAGTTTTGTGTGGTTGAAGTTTTCAAGTTTTGGGTGAAGTTTCGATGGACTACGGAATAAGAAGTGGCAAGATCCTAAGCTTGGGGATTCCCAAGGCACCCCAAGGTAACATTCAAGGACGACCAAGAGCCTAAGCTTGGGGATGCCCCGGAAGGCATCCCCTCTTTCGTCTTCGTTCATCGGTAACTTTACTTGGAGTTATATTTTTATTCGCCACATGATATGTGTTTTGCTTGGAGCGTCATTTTATTTTGTTAGTATTTGCTTTCTGTTATCTAGAATAATTTTTTGCATCTATATTTTCAATAAAAAGTCAAGGATAGCCTTTGCCATGCTTATTTTGCTAGTATACATGTTGCTGTTTGAAAACAGAAAGTTTACCGCTGTTCCAAAAATTCCCTAGAAAAGTTAGAGAATGGTATAATGTTGAAACTTTTTGCATATTAAGCTCTGATAAATTTATTACAGTGGGAATTTTCTCTCATAATTTTTGGAGTAAGGGAAGTATTGATACTCTTGCATTCTTTACAGACTGTACTGTTTTGGCAGATTGTTGTTATGTTTGCATATGTTTGCTTGTTTAATGATTCTATTTGAAGATAGGAGTGTTAAATATGCAGAGGCATTTAGTATGCAATGTTGAATAATAATTTTAGTGATTTTTACAGTAGAAAATGATAAGGTTTTGCATTGGTTTATACTAACCTATCTCACGAGTTCTTGTTGAGTTTGTTGTGGATGAAGCTTTTGATAAAAAGAGAAACCATGATATGAGAGGAATTAAGGAGACACAAAAGTTCAAGCTTGGGGATGCCCAAGGCACCCCAATATAATATTTCAAGAAGTCTCAAGCATCTAAGCTTGGGGATGTCCTGGTAGGCATCCCACCTTTCTTCTTTAACAACTATCGGTTAGTATCGGTTGAGCCTAAGTTTTTGCTTCTTCACATGAGTTGTGATATCCTTGCAATGCCATTTTATTTTGTTTTGCTTGCTGTTTCAATAGAATATCAAGATCTGAAATTCTTTAATGAGAGAGAGTCTTCACATAGTTGCATAATTATTTAGCTACTCATTGATCTTCACTTATATCTTTTTGGAGTAGTTTGTCATTTACTCGTGTGCTTCACATATATCCTATGAGTAAATGGTTGAATGAGTTTAATGTCATAAATCTGAAATTATATATGTATAATTTGCTTATCCCATGGGGAGTAATGACTTCACATCTAAGAAGTAGAGGTTTATTTAAGGTTAGCAAGCATTGTATTGGTCATTTGAACAATTCATGAAAGAATGTTGAAGGAAGAGAGATTTCACATATAAATATACTATCCTAGAAATATTTTATAATTGTGAGCACTCATTAAGTATGACATGCTAAAGAGTTGATTTTGGACAAGGAAGACAACGTAATGGGTTATGTTTTCTCACATCTCAGTTAAAGTATATTGTCATGGATCATTCAAACATGTTGAGATTGCCTTTCCCCTTCATGCTAGACAAAATTCCTTGCACCAAGTAGAGATACTACTTGTGCTTCCAAATATCCTTAAACCCAGTTTTTGCCATGAGAGTCCACCATACCTACCTATGGATTGAGTAAGATCCTTCAAGTAAGTTGTCATCGGTGCAAGCAATAAAAATTGCTCTCTAAATATGCATGACTTATTAGTGCGGAGAAAATAAGCTTTGTACGATCTTGTTATGGAAGCAATAAAAGCGACGGACTGCATAATAAAGGTCCATATACAAGGGGCAATATAAAGTGACGTTCTTTCGCATTAAGATTTTGTGTATCCAACCCTAAAAGCGCATGACAACCCCTGCTTCCCTCTGCGAAGGGCCTATCTTTTACTTTATGTCTTTTACTTTATGCAAGAGTCAAGGTTATCTTCACCTTTCCCTTTTTCATTTTATCCTTTGGCAAGCACTTTGTGTTGGGGTGATCCTGATATATATATCCAATTGAATGTAAGTTAGCATGAACTATTATTGTTGACATCACCCAAAGGTGAATACGTTGGGAGGCAACACTATAAGCCCCTATCTTTCTCAGTGTTTGATTAAGACTTCATAACCACAAGTATTGCGTGAGTGTTAGCAATTATATAAGACTATATGATAGTTGAGTATGTGGAGTTTGCTATTCCTGAAAATAAGATGAGTTGCAATTGTTTGATGACTAAGAATGAAGTTTGCTAGTTTTCAAGAAAGTTTATGGTCTATGCTTTAACATGTGAATTGCTTGTTACTTGTTCATGAGAAGTTTTATGAGATGAACTACTGTTATGGCTTATAATCATGCTAGAAAAGGTGATTGAAATTATCATTGATCAAACATGTGCACCTTCTAGCATTCACAATTCATAAATTCTTTCTTTATCATTTACCTACTCGAGGACGAGTAGGAATTAAGCTTGGGGATGCTGATACGTCTCCAACGTATCTATAATTTATGAAGCATTCATGCTATATTATTATCTGTTTTGAATGATTATGGGATTTATTATACACTTTTATATTACTTTTGGGACTAATCTATTAACCAGAGGCCCAACCCATATTGTTGTTTTATTGCATGTTTCAGTATTTCGAAGAAAAGGAATATCAAACGGAGTCCAAATGGAATGAAACCTTCGGGAGCGTTATTTTTAGGAAGAATATGATCTGGGAGACTTGGAGGTCACGTCAGAAGAGCATCGAGGAACCCACGAGATAGGGGGCGCGCCCACCCCCCTGGGCGTGCCCTACCCTCTCGTGGGCCCCTCGAGGCTCCCCCGACCGACTTCTTTCGCCTATATAAGCCTTCATTCCCTAAAAACATCGAATATCAAGATAGATCGGGAGTTCCGCCGCCGCAAGCCTCTGTAGCCACCAAAAACCTCTCAGGAGCCCGTTCTGGCACCCTGCCGGAGGGGGAACCCATCACCGGTGGCCATCTTCATCATCCTGGCGCTATCCATGACGAGGAGGGAGTAGTTCACCCTCCGGGCTGAGGGTATGTACCAGTAGCTATGTGTTTGATCTCTCTCTCTCTCTCGTGTTCTCTCTATGGCACGATCTTGATGTATCACAAGCTTTTCTATTATAGTTGGATCTTATGATGTTTCTCCCCCTCTACTCTCTTGTAATGGATTGAGTTTTCTCTTTGAAGTTATCTTATCGGATTGAGTCTTAAAGGATTTGAGAACACTTGATGTATGTCTTGTCGTGTTTATCTGTGGTGACAATGGGATATCATGAGCCACTTGATGTATGTTTTGGTGATCAACTTGCGGGTTCCGCCCATGAACCTATGCATAGGGGTTGGCACACGTTTTCGTCTTGACTCTCCGGTAGAAACGTTGGGGCACTCTTTGAAGTACTTTGTGTTTGTTGAATAGATGAATCTGAGATTGTGTGATGCATATCGTATAATCATGCACACGGATACTTGAGGTGACAATGGAGTATCTAGGTGACATTAGGGTTTTGGTTGATTTGTGTCTTAAGGTGTTATTCTAGTACGAACTCTTGAATAGATTGATCCGAAAGAATAACTTTGAGGTGGTTTCGTACCCTACCATAATCTCTTCGTTTGTTCTCTGCTATTAGTGTCTTTGGAGTGACTCTTTGTTGCATGTTGAGGGATTGTTATATGATCTATCTATGTTATTATTGTTGAGAGAACTTGCACTAGTGAAAGTATGAACCCTAGGCCTTGTTTTCTACCATTGCAATACCGTTTACGCTTACTTTTATCATTAGTTACCTTGCTGTTTTTATAATTTCAGATTACAAATACCTTTATCTACTATCTATATTGCTCTTGTATCACCATCTCTTTGCCAAACTAGTGCACCTATACAATTTACCATTGTATTGGGTGTGTTGGGGACACAAGTGACTTTTTGTTATTTGGTTGCAGGGTTGTTTGAGAGAGACCATCTTCATCCTACGCCTCCACGGATTGATAACCTTAGGTCATCCACTTGAGGGAAATTTGCTACTGTCCTACAAACCTGTGCACTTCCAGGCCCAACAACGTCTACAAGAAGAAGGTTGTGTAGTAGACATCAAGATGTCACCCGCAGCGCCAGCTTCAAGGTAGTCGCTCCATGGGGGTGCAGGATGGAACACCGTTGTTGTCGGGAGGTCGAGTTAAGGAGAAGGTGCGATGCGATGAGTGTACAACCTCTTTGGTGGCGCCGAGTAGGCCTCGGCTTCGTCTGAGGAGTCGGTGAGGATGTTGCAGTTCCGGTGGAGCGGGTTAAGGCGGATCTGTGGGGATGGAGCAGCCGTGATAGACGAGGCGATCGTCGGAGCAGCTCCTTGGAGGTGGAGGACGGGGCGGCTGAACCGGCAGGACGACGAGATGGACAACGGATCCTCATCCGGGGAGGTGGACGAGGGACGTCAAGTTGTTGCTGTTGACGACATCATCGGGGAAGAGGCTCCGGCAGGGCAGCGGTGAGGTGGCGGACGGAGGAGGGTGGGGTTTCGTGGCTGGAGCGGATAGGTGATGGCAGCCTGGGATTTCGAATGGCGAAAAGGGGGTGTCGGTGTCAAAACCGGCGGATCTCAGGTAGGGGGTCCCGAACTGTGCGTCTAAAGCTAATGGTAACATGAGGCAGGGGACACGACGTTTTACCCAGGTTCGGGCCCTCTCGATGGAGGTAATACCCTACTTCCTGCTTGATTGATCTTGATGATATGAGTATTACAAGAGTTGATCTACCACGAGATCGTAGAGGCTAAACCCTAGAAGCTAGCCCATGATTCTGATTGTTGTTGCCTACGGACTAACCCCTCCGGTTTATATAGACACCGGAGGGGTCTAGGGTTACACAAAGTAGGTTACAGAGAAGGAGATCTACATATCCAGATATCCAAGCTTGCCTTCCACGCAAAGGAGAGTCCCATCCGGACACGGGCGCAGTCTTCAATCTTGTATCTTCATAGTCTGACACTCCGGCTAAAATATATAGTCCGGTTGTCCGAGGACCCCTTAATCCAGGACTCCCTTAGTAGCCCCTGAACCAGGCTTCAATGATGATGAGTCCGGCGCGCAAATTTCCTTCGGCATTGCAAGGCGGGTTCCTTCTCCGAATATTCCATAGAAGATTTCGATCACGAGGACCATGTCCGGCTCTGCAAAACAAATTCCACATACCACCGTAGAGAGTATAATTTTCCACAGATCTAATCTGCTGACAGCTTTTCATAGCGTGACGTCCCACCACAGCTTAGTTTTTATTTGAACCGTTTTTCCCAACCAGCCGCTACACGAGCTGCGAGGCGGTTTTATTGGCACGTCTCGTCGAAGCAGAGATCGTGCCCCCCTTATCACGGGATTCTCATCAATAAGGGTGTGGGTAACCCAACCGTGTTTGTTTAATATGACTCCTTGATTTTAGGCAAGTCCCAAACGGTCACGCAGGGGACGCTTGATATTCGTGTTCTTTATAAAGGGGCCAAGGCCTGCCCTTTTCTACCCACGCTTGATCCTTCCCCTCTCGTACCTCGAGTTCTAACACCCAAGGCTCAAGCTAAAGCACTTTGGTCCTTCGACCATGTCCGGCTCCAATCTTCAAGGACGGTGGACAGCCTCCTCCGTCACAGAGGAGGACATCCGGAAGCTTAGGGAGGCCAGGTATCTCACCACCGAGATTCCGCACAGGCTACCTGCTCAAGGGTAGGTCGTGCACTCCCAAACCCAACGAGAGCGTTGTTTTTATCTCCCATTTTCTTCGAGGGCTAGGTTTTAGCGTTGATCCCTTTGTAAGAGGGCTCATGTTCTACTATGGACTAGATTTCCACGATCTAGCTCCGGATTCCGTCCTTCACATCTTGTCGTTTATCGTCGTGTGTGAAGCCTTCCTCCGCATCACCCCCAATTCGGCCTATGGCTCAAGACTTTCAATGTGAGGCCGAGGGTGATCGACGGGCGTCACGCAGAGTGCGGAGGCACTATAATAAGCAAATGCGCCGACACCCAATGGACAAGGGGTTCTTTCATGGAGACTTTTGATTTATGGCAGCCAGAGTGGTTTTACATCACCGCTCCCCGAGGTACAAAGCGGGTGGCTGCTCCAGCGTTCCGCCCAGGCCCTCCACCGCAATTGGTGCCATGGGTCAACAATGGGCTGGACTGGGGGGTGGATAATGACGTGCCGACATTTCAAAGCCGCATCCGAGACCTTCTCAAGAGGGATGTCAGTCTTGCCAAGATAATGCAAGTGATGCTGGTTCGTCGAGTCTTGCCCTGCCAATGTCGTCCTCTCCGTATGTGGGAGTTCAACCCAGAAGGACCGCAAACCGTTCAACAATTCTTTGGCATGACGCTCAAAGAGATGTACGAGTTATTCTTCGGATCATGAATAAAGTGTCCGGACACCACCGAGGACGCGGATCTCAATTGTAACCGTCCGGATACCCCGGTAAATACTTCTGTTGCCGAACACACCATCCTTTATGTTTATTATAACATCATTCTAAAAAATCGCTCTCTGCCAGGACTGGCTGAAGAAGGCGGAGATGATTAGGTGTCCGGCCCCCTCCCCGAAGGCTCGCCGAATCCTTTGTTGACCAAGATGCTAGAGCGCGTGCTGTATCAGGTGCCATCAAGAGAAGACGAGAGGAGGAACAGAGAAGCCATAGGTGGGCCTCATGTCCTACGCATCCAAATCAGAGGAGTAAGTGCCTCCGCGAAGGAGGATAATCGGGGAGGGGAATCTAAAATCCCCTCTCCCCAAGGTAAGAAAAGGGCCGCCTCCAAAGATTTGGAAACGAAGGCTTCTAAACGAGGGAAGAAGACCTCACAAGGGGACCGGCCCTCCACCGAGCCGTAAGTGAAAGAGTACTTTGGTAGACATACCCCATTTAGTCTCTGAGGATAATGACCGAAACATATTTGTTGCAGTCCGGCTAGTAGCCCTTCTCCATAGAGTTCGTCCTCGGGGGATCTTCCTCCGGAGATGACGGAGAGCGAGTCGCCTCCCCCTGCCTCCCTGTCACATGGGGCGGACAACCCCGAAGTGTCATCGCGGAGGATTTCTCCTGATCCACCAAGGCTAGGAGTTGACACTTCAGCTTCCCGGAGTCTGGGATATCCGGCTCCCAAAGAGAGCTTCGGGAGAAGTCCGGGATTGTCCGGCACACAGCCGGACACACTAATGGGCCTTCTGGAGAGAGCGACCATCTCTGAGACGCATCGTGCCTTAATGGGCATGGTAGTTGAGAGGATTTCATCCGTGAAAAGCGGTTTGAACGAAGCTTTTACGAATCTACTAAGAGGCTTTGAGGTACGCAAAAAATGTATGTTTGATAGTTCCGCACATGCTAAGTGTGCTCTGTATAGATAGTATCCCCTGAGACTCTGGTTGCCATCAACGTGGCGAACATAGGATCGTTATCTCTAGTAATAAGCGCGCTGCTTTATGTGCAGGTGGCTGAGGGTCCGGCGGCCGACCGATCTGCTGATTTTGCCAAACTAAAGTGGCAGCTAGACGTGGTCGATGCCGACATCGCGCTTGTTAACAAGCGGCTTGACGAGGCCTAGGGTATGTATATTCGGCTTGTCAGCAAATGTTTAAGAGGAGCATGATGCTAGTATCTATAATATGTTGTGACTGCAGATGGAGCTGCTGCCGTGGAGATCCTTCGGGTGGAGCTTGCCCGAGCCAAGGAGAAAGCCCGGATAAGTGATGCGGCCGCTCTGAAGGCGGTCGAAGAGTTAAGAGCCGAACAGGCTGCTCATCGCCGGAGCGAAGAAAAGATAGCCCAGATGGCTACCGAGCTGGAAGATGCCGTCAACCGCCATGAGCTCCTTGAAAAGGAAAATCAAGCAAAAGCGGCTGACCTGAAGAAGGCCCTGGAGGCAGCCAAGGAAGCCTGCTCTGAAATGAGGGGGATGAGGGAGGAGCTTCATGAAGCCGGAGATACCGTGGCTGGGAAGCCCTATCTGTTGCGGATGAAATTTCGAGATCCGAAGTATGCCCCTCCGGATCAGTTGTGGAGTGCGGCAGACTCATATGCGGACCTGGCAAAGAGTGTTGCTGATGCGACCGAGTTTTTCAAAGATCGGAAAGACCATAAGGCTGAGAGGTTATTCTGGTCGCAGTTCAGTGCCCCGACACGTCCGCTGCCACTGAATGAAAAGATGGACGCATGGGCCGAACTCCACAGGTTGTCTGGGCTTGCTATGAGGTCTATCATGGATCATCTTTGGCCACAAGGACCAAGGCCGGATAGTTATTTTGGATTGGTGCAACAATTCCTTGGTGTTGCGTCGCATATCGATGTTGTGAAGAGGTCGGCGTGCATAGAGGGTGCGCGGATGGCTCTTACCCGTGCTAAAACATACTGGGCTGGGATGGAACCACCGTTGTTGCGACCCGGAGTGCGGCAGAAGTCCAGGACCCGGCCGAGCACTATTTCGAAGAAGTCTTAGAGGGCGCCTGTTTAATAGAGGCTCAGTGTTGGAAGAGTGCCATGTTCGAATGACATGTATCGCGATTGTAAAGACAATGATGTTTTGATTTATAAAGGTTGTGTTTATACTTTTGCCCGAAAGTATTATAATGCCTCCTGTGCGGCCGTTTATGTATGTATATAACCTGAAAGTTTGCAGTCGTCGGCTTTAGCCCCCACGCATATAATGCGGGGGTGTTCGAGAAAACACGTAGTCACACTTGATACAAAGTCTTGGTCCGTTAAGGAGGTGACAGCGCGGCGAACCAGGCAATCGGACTATATAGCTTTAACACTTTCACTTAGCCATAGGAGTTTGACGGTGGGGCCACTATATAGCCCCTGGTACTTTCGAATGTGGTGCACGTATGTACGTGACCGGGAAACCGGACCTTCGTTAATATTGAGGAATCATGAAGATTCCGCTGGGTCATCGAGTAGTTAACCAGTCTCGCGTTGTATCATGACAGTCAGTTTTCGGCATTCTCTACTGAGGTGCTCGTCCAGGTGAACCAGGCCACAATCTCAGAATTAACTACTGAGTCTTATTTCAAAACTGCAACACTTGTTAGGGATTGGCAGGATTACCATTTTTGTGGCCGCATGTTTCATCCTCCTTTATTAGCCAGTAATTGATTCCTTTTTCGCCTCTGTTTAAACACGGATATCTATTCAACTTGTTGCTATTGCAACATTTTGCTTCACTACGCGAAACACTTTGCTTGATTTTAGTGCAACTGCACAAAACGAGATTGGATTTCCTATTCGTGTTGGTAGATTCGTATTTTATGATGGTGGTCTCATGAAAGGTCAGTACATGCCTTCATCCACATGATTGTGCAGTGTACTTTGAGATGTTGTGCTACTTGTATTGGTACTATTTTAAATAAATGTTGAATTGAAGCTACTGTATTGCTGTCTTTTCCCATTAAGTAGTGAACAAAAATGGGACCAACCCAGACATGATGCTTGTTGCTTTGTTACAACAAACTCCGCATCACCCCATTTATAAGTAGATGGAAGCACATATTGTTGTTGCACCCACTCTCCCCTGGAACTGTTTATGCTTTTCGTTAATCTAATCCCGCTGGTAAAATTAAGCAATGCCACTCTCAGAATTAATTAACTACTGAATCTTGGTTCAAAACTGCAACACTTGTTAGGAATGGTACTATCCTGCTTTGTAGTTCTTTCTACATGTTTAACCAAGGTATTGTTAAGATAATGTCTCTGTTAAAATGAATCAGTTGCATTGTTTTAGGAATGGTACTTTTCTGCTTTGTCGTTCTTTATACATGTTGAAACAAGGCATTGTTAAGATAATGTCTCAGTCAATATGAATGAATCACACTGATGGAGAATTGCTACTCTTCTGCTTTGTTTCCCATTAAGATAAGATAGATCTGTAGATGCTTTTCTTCTGGGAGTACAAGTCATCAACCGTTATTTCTCAGTAATTGTTTCCCTTATACCTATTGTTGCTTACATGGATATCAAAATTAAAGCTCGGTTTTATTCCTACTTCGATTTTAGTTGAACTGCACAAAAGAAGCCAATGTGTCCAAGGCAAATTGCTGCATTACTGGGTCCAGTTGGTCGTTCCACTTTGCAGAAAGAAGCAGTCACTGTTTGCACTACATTACAGTAGGAATGACCAAGAAGCTTTACAAAGTATTATTAGATGCTGGTGACATGACTAGTCTGCAGAGAGCATTGGCAATTCTACAACACGTGGAGTGCACTAGGCAAAAAGTGCCCAAACAAGTACAAGAAGCTATGACAGGACTCCACGATCATAGGCATTACATACTTTGAATGGGAAAAGCTTGTCAAAGTTTAATCATTGATGTTAGCAAGAAGACGTTAGTTTAATATATTGGAATGGGAAAACCTTGTCAAAATTTTCTCACTTATGTTATCCAGAAGACATGCATTTGATATTTTTGAGTGGGACGCCCTTGCTGTGAGCAGCGTCGATTGTTTTTTCCTATTCCTGTGTTCAGTTTAGAAGTAAATAGTTACTCTGCTGAGATATTCTTGTGTTAAGAGTTTGTTCTGAATATTGTCTATATAATGCCAGGCCATGTGTTTGATTGAAAAGTTGAGCTTGGAATGTTGTGGTATGCGGCATCACGAGCTGTTCACCGTGTCTACTGAGAATAATGCTTCGTATTGTTTTGCATGTCGATCTAATGCGAGTGATTTGCTTGTTAAGAAGATCATCCTCTTCTGTTGTTTCCGTGCTTAAGAAGTTCATCGTCTTATGTTTCATTCATAGCCTATACGACAAGTCGGGTAGGTTAGACGTGAAATCATATGATCTTCCGACCAACTCATGATATTAGGCCGTGATTGGATCGTCGTTTTCCAACCAAAACCGCTTGTAAAACTGACGCTTGTAAATAAAAGCAGATGGTCTCAGGCGAAGCGCTTGGTTGGTCAATTTCGACTAGTAAAATATCGGAAGTACTTCACACACGATAAAAACGCTGAACGACACTTGGACGATTGCTAATCCAGCTGTTAGCTACTATTTCAGCCTTGCCCATGGATGGCATGATACACACGTCGTGCATGTATCGTCTAGTAATGTCGTCCATATAGCAGTGCTCGTAAAATATACACTGGTCTCTCAAATTACACGCGTAACCCGCCGGTTTTACTTACAGACCTCGGGCCCTCGGTTTCATTATGTCTGTATTTTATGCGTTGTTTCCGATGACGAGTAAATTACACTTGTATGTTAATACAAGTTTGAAATAAACCAGAGCTCCCAAGAGCGGCCTTACCGTTTCATGCCGTCTCAGTTTCTCGAAGGTGCTCATAGGTGTACGATAATCCTGGCTTCCTGGATGAGCAGCGGGTGCTGTATCAGACCATCCGTAGGGCTCCGTCGTCCTTCGAGTTGTTGCGCTCGCCGTGGCACCGAGCATTGTTAACATCGTCAACGAACATGAGGATTCAAGAGATGACTTTATTTTGACTGGATGGCACTAGGGACCCACTAGGGCCATAGCCGTACATACGCAAGTGCCTCCTTATTATGTACAACTATATTTTTTTTTGCTTCCTCCTGGTTTCCTGACATCACGGTCCCACACCATTGTCAACCTATGTAGTCAATATAAACGAGAGAATTGCACAAGGTGTGGCCGACAGCTGGGACCAAGCAGCTCAAGCAGTATTTGTGTTTTTGAGGCGTGAGCACTGCAGAGTTTTTCTTGGCGATGATTTCGTTGTTGTTCAGAGGAGAGCAGGGTATTAACTGGGCGGGTTGTGGCCCGTCTAGCCCAGGCTAGATATCCAGTCCAGATATTATTTTTTTCAAGATGAAAATGGCTAGCCCAGCTATACGTTTTTTTTTGAGGAATACCCAGGCAAGGTCAACTTGTTATTCTGTGCCCCGCTGGGCTGCAAATCTTTCCTAGGAGGGATGCATTAGGCTTAACAGGAAAATAAGCTTTAAAAATAATAAATGGGATGTAATTATAAAAACTGGGCAGTAACTATAAAAAAATGCAGCAAACACAAAATTAGTTTATAAAATATTATTTATGGATTTTGAAAATCTTAAATTTTCATTGTTGCGCGCAATATTTTGTTGGATTTTTACGTAATACAAATTTGTATTTAGTCTGACTAGAAATTTCGGGATAAAAATATTTCGGATCCCATCAAAATATGGGAAATTTTATTGAATTCTGTCTTCAACGGTTGGTTGAAATTATTAATCGTTGTCCTAGCTAGAAAATGGGTTGTACTTTTAACAAACTGTAAATGGGTTGTAGTAAATTTCATTAGAATTCCAAAATAGGTTGTACATTCTTACAAATCGCAAACGGACTATAAGTTCTCTGCCACACACTTGTGGACCTACTAAGTTGACGCGTCCCCTAAAAAAATAAGTTGACGCGTATGCAAGGCTTTGTCAACTTATTATAGTCAACACACGTTTCTAGCAGCAGTGGCCGTTGGATGTCTATCCAACGAATGTCGTGCTTCTTCTTCTTCAATCTCGGATATTCTTAGCTTCGGCCTCCCAAAAAATGATTCCTCCCCTCACATCAGGGGTGCACCGTTTCGGAGGCTGACCTGTGGGCCTACTAAGTTGGCGCGTACCAAGGGCTTTGTCAACTTAGTCAATATAAACGATTCTAGCTTCAGTGACCGTACGATGTCCATCCAATGGCCATAGTGCTTCTTCAACCTTTGGTCTTCTTGCTCCAGCCGCCCAAAGCAGCACCGGTCGTGCCGCCTGCTCCTGCCTCCCGTGGCCGGTTGTGCTGCCGCGGAGGCCTCACCGCCCCCATACTACTCCCACCGCTGGCCAGGCCATCCCTCCACTCACCCACACCCCCTGTTATTCTGCGGCGATGGCAGCCTCACACCGCAGCTGAACCAGTGAATCCTCGTACTCCTCTACGTGTGGGCTTCCACTGTTGCGTCTTCCCCGGCTCCGCGTCGTCCCCTTCCTAGGCCTCGCTGTCGTCCATCGCCCTGGTGCTCTCGACGCGGTGTGGTCAACGTGGTCAACGACCGACTTCCATCGAAAGAGTACTGTACGTGGAGAGGCTGACAGCTGGGTCCACAATGGCCGCAAGGAAGTGCCTCCTTATTACGCGCAAAATAATTATTCCTCCACCTGACAGTAGGGACCCACCGGACGGGCCACCTTATTTCGCAAAAAAAAATGTTTCCCCCTTGACTGTTGGGACCCACCGGACGGGCCATCGTATTTCGCGAAAAAACGTTCCCCCCGCTGTCAGCTTAGACCCACCGAAAGTGCCTCCCTATTACGCACAAAAAAATGAATACTCCCCCTGCTAGTTGGGACCCACCTTGGTGGGAGGCTGACTTGTGGGCCTACTAAGTTGACGGGGATGGAGGGCTTTGTCAACTTAGTCAATATGAACGATTCTTGCTCCAGTGACCGTACGATGTCCATCCAATGACCATAGTGCTTCTTCAACCTCTGGCCTTCTTGCTCCAGCCGCTCAAAGCAGCGCCGGTCGTGCCGCCTGCTCCTGCCTCCCGTGGCCGGTTGTCCTGCCGCAGAGGCCTCACCGCCCCCTACTATTCCCACCGCTGGTTAAGCCCTGCAGCGACGGCAGCCTCACAACACAGCCGAATGAGTGAACCCTCGTACTCCTCTACGCGTGGGCATCCACTGCCGCGTCTTCCCCGGCTCCGCGTCGTCCCATTCCTAGGCCTCGCCATCGTCCACCGCCCTGGTGCTCTCGGCACGGCGTGGTCAACATGGTCAAGGAACGACTTCCATCGGACATGGATTGTACGTGGAGAGGCTGACAGCTGGGTCCACGGTAGCAGCAAGGAAGTGCCTCCTTATTACGCAGAAAATAATGATACCTCCACCTGACAGCAGGGACCCACCGGACGGGCCACTGTATTTCGCGAAAAAAACATTTCCCCCCTGACTATTGGGACCCACCAGCTACATCTTCGCACGCAAAGAAGTGTGTCCGAGCAAAAAAAAACGATTCGGCCCCCTGACTGCTGGGACCCACCGGCTACATCTTCGCACACAAGGAATTGCCTGACAGTCGGGACCCACCTGGTTGAAGCGTATGTAGTGTTGTCATTCTGGTCGCGAACGTGTACGTACATATATACTGGTCGATGTAGAGGCGCGCACGTGTCGTAGTAGAGGCGCACACGTAGCATGTACACGTACGTACAGCGGCCATTGTGCAAGAAAGAAAATACGGCCGCATATGTGTACATACGGGCGGGGTCTCGAACGCCTACTCGCGCATACGTACGGCCAGGGCTCGTGTACATGGCTGGGTCGGAATAGAGAAACCACGTCGTCGTCGTGTTCATGGGGAGGCAACAGAATGCGTCGTGTTCATGGGGAGGCAACGGAATGCGTGGTGTTCATCGGGAGGTAACGGAACGCGTGGGAGCCAACCGGCTTGGATGGAACAGGCAATGGAAACGAGGTCTGGCGTACCGCAGAACGGAGGAAACGGCCTTGTGTTCGACCGGCCACGTTCGAAACGGGATCCTGTTCATCGGGAGGGGTATGGCGTACCGCAAAACGGAGGAAACGGACCTCCTACGGTCGAAACGGGGGTCCTGTTGATGGGGAGGGGTGTAGCGTACCGCAAAACAGACGAAACAGACTTGTGTTGGAGCGCTACGGTCGGAACGGGGGTCCTGTTGATCGGGAGGGGTGTGGCGTACCGCAAAACGGACGAAACGGACTTGTGTTGGAGTGCTACGGTCGAAACGGGGTCCTGTTCGTCGGGAGGGGTGTGGCGTACCGCAAAACGGTACTCCACGGGATACTGTTCATCTCCACCGTCGACCTCCTCCAGCCTCCACGGGCTACCGTCGACCTTCTCCAGCCTTCATGGGCTCCTGTTCATCCAGCCTCCACCGTGCGCTACTCCACCGGCTACTGTTCAACCACCCCTCCATGGGCACCCCTCCATCGTCTACTGTTCATCCAGCCCTCCACGGGGTCGTCCTATTCATCCAGCCCTCCATGGGGTCCTGTTCATCCAGCCCCAACCGGCTCGATCGATCGGGGTCCTGTTCATCCAGAGGCAATACCACGGGGTCCTGTTCATCCACCCCCACCGCTCACTGTTCATCCAACCCCCCCCCCTCCCCCGTAATGCTCACTGTTCATCCAATCGATCGGCTTCAGTTAGCAGCAGTAGCGAAGGAATCGCTCGATCGGGTTCAGTTAACAGCCATCGATCGATCGCTCGGGTTCAGTAACGCATAGCCTGCAGTGCAATCGCTCGGGTTCAATTAGAGCCTAACGCCTCGCTCGGGTTCAGTTAGAGCCAACGCCTCGCACACACGCGCGTACGTGTATAAGAGAAACGCGCATCGCTCGGCCCCCGACCACCCACCGTAACCGGGAACTACCCAAAATTTTCCTCGCCCTCGCTTCTACCACGGTTTTTTCCATCATGGACGGCCCAAAGAATGTCATGCAGTTGCGTCTCCGGCCCGCCCAGGACAAAAAGCCCATTTTCTGTCATGATTTTTTGTGATAAAAGTAGGAGCCCACCACATCTATGATGATACCGGGTTTTGTCACAATTATCGTCATAGAAGTGTCATAAGTATGACAGGAAAAAAATTCGTTCAGCCCAAAATGTCATGGATGTGTCTTTTTTTTAGTGTTGATTGCGTTGGCTCGATGAAGACTAGTTGATTGCCCCCCATACTCCACTATGGGTGAGCCACTCTTCTGCACAACTTCACAAATCCATTTTTACCACAATGGACGGCAAGCTTCAAGCATTTTATCTCTTCGTGATGCTTCTCTTGAACTTGCACACCCCAACCTAACCCCACAAGGAACTCTCACGAATACCATGGGTTAGCATACAAAGCGTAATGGACAATGCTTACCATATCATGGGATCACTTGATCCCTTGTTACATCTTGTATGCTTTGAGTGTTGATCACTTTGATTTACTCTTTGACTTAGTCTTGATCAACCTCTCACATGACCAATCTTTAGGCAATTCCTTGAATAGCACCTTGGTCATCACAAACTCTCCTTGAAACCAACAAATGGACTCCAAGAAAATCCTATGGACAAATCCTTCAAATATAACTCAAGGCAACAATTAGTCCATAGAGATTGTCATCAATTACCAAAACCAAACATGGGGGAACCGCATGTTTTTTCAATAAGTTTGATCAATGATAATCTCAACCACTTTTCCTAGCATCATAACAACAACTCTTTCTCATAAAACTCATCATGATAAAGTACCAATTGTAAATGGAATTTTTGTTGTGGAATGCTACCTATCATATTCATCATATATTCTTTCTTTTGTAGCATGGACATTTGGACTTGAATGTTTCAAAGCAATAGTCTATAATTTGACACGAAGACATCAATACTCAAGCATACTAACAAGCAACCATGTCTTTCAAAATATCAACGCTAAAGAAAGCTATCCCTAGCCCATTATGCTCAATCATTGATCCATTCATGAAACACACTACAATATTAACTATGCCCAATGCACAAGTATGATAATAGTGTTCCCTAGTTGGTGGTTTATAGGAGAAGATGGAGACTCAATAAAAATAAAAATTGCATAAATTAAATAGATAGGCCCTTCGCAGAGGGAGCAGAGATTTGTAGAGGTGCCAGAGCTCAAAGCTTAAATTGAAAGATAAAATATTTTGAGAGGCATGCTTTTCCTGTTAACGAAAATAATCGAGTAATTCCCAATACTTTCCATGCTAGATACATCATAGGCGGTTCCCAAACATAAAATAAATTTTATTCCCTTTTCACCATTCTTTCACAATCCATGGCTTCCTGTATCCACGGGTGCCCTCCATACAAACACTTTCCAAGGAATTTATTATTTGACAACATAAAGTAAATTCCTTTTTCATTTTGGGACTGAGCATCCCTATTACCGTCACACTCTCGTGCAATGACAAGTGAATAAACAATCATCTTGAGAATAACACATCTAGCATGAAAAAAATTGGCCACCCTTTGCCGCTTCATGAGCGGTACGGGCACACAAAAAGGAAATTCATTTTGAAATTAGGGTTGACACATACAAATTTATTTGGAACGACAAGGAAATACCACATATAGGTAGGTATGGTGGACTCGTATATCATAAACGGGTTTAAAGATTTTGAATGCACAAGTAGTATTCCTACTTAGTACAGGGAAAGGCTAGCAAAAATATTGAGAAGCAACCAACCAAGAAATGAAAACGATCATAAAAGAGCATTAAACATGAGGTGGAGTCGCATTCTCCGGTGCCCTGTATGGTGCACCCGTCCGGGCGCCGCAACCGCGTCGTGGTGGATGTCGCCGGCTCGTCCCAGGATAGATCCATCATCGATCTAACATCCACCGGCACCCAGCAGGTTCCGGGCTCCAACGAGGACGAGTAGGGCATGGGAGACAGCGGTGCCTTGAGTCTCGTGAGCCGGCTCGTGCCCCATGCCCTACTCTACCTTACCGGCGACTAAGGATGGCAATTTTACCCATGGGTATGGGTACCCGCTGATACCGTACCCGCCATGGGCAAGGTATGGGCATAATTTTATACCCACGGGTAGTACCCATACCCTATCTGTTAAGTCATGGGTAGGCCACGGGTATAGCCTTTTACCCATGGATATACCCATACCCTACCCGTTTATACTGACATGTGAATCTGAATCTTACCCGTGATTCACAAGTGTACCTATAGTAGAGTTTTGTCGTGAGCTTGTAAACCTATGTTAAAGGTGTCACCAATTGTCAATTTGGATTGAGATAATTATCATGTACTCATCTATCTGTTTTTGAGTTGAGCTTAGTGACTTTTTGTCAAATGTGCTATAGATGAATGAAAAATTATGAATAACTTGTGTACTATTTGATCTGCTCGTTGGTATCCAATGGGTATGGGTACCCGTCGGGTATGGGTAAGGGTAAAGTTTCATACCCATGGGTATTGGTAGGAATTTGTACCCATTGACTGCATGTGTATGGGTGCGATATTGCGCTACCCGCCTCATACCCTACCCATCATTACCGGCGACCGGGCCAACACTCTGAGAGGCGCAGCCGGCTGCCAGACATGGCCACGGCGGAGCGAAAACCGGACGAAGCTTCACTCAAAGATCGTGCATTGCATTGTATAATATGGATTTAAGGTTTCTAATTTGAGATATTCAAATATGAAATATATTTTTTTGAGGCGTGATTGATCACTGTCCGGACGTTGTGAGGGGGCGGGACTTGCCCATCGCAATCGTAGATGCTTCCGGCCCGCGGGGATGCATGTTCAACTACAGTTTCACCGACGCACGCTATTTTGGATGTACTATGCGCGTGGGGATAATGTGCAGCAGCTAGCATAACTGAGTCACAAGTCACTGTAGCAATGTGTCCAGGTGCAGAGAACCCAGTGCTACAATGCTCCATGCCGCATCCTGCAATCATCCTACTCCTACCAGCGTGTACTATGATTTATAAATAACGCACATGCGTCCAGCAAGCCAGCCAACTAGCGGTTCGTCACATGAAAGCTATTTCTCGTATCACATGGTTTTCTAATAAAACCTGCCATTTTCATGCGGTCTTCGGTGCACGGATCTGATGATTGTTTTTCGGAAAAAGCCTAATTTAAACCCTGAACTCGTAGCGGTTTGTCGAAACGAACACTAAAGTCGAAATGCCGGACGATTGCACCCTGAACTATGAAATCCCAGTCTAAACTGAACCCGAAATCGTTTGGCAGACGAGGATTGCCGATGGATGGCCGGGATTGGTGCCATTTCGCACAGTTCCCCGTTGGGCCGGCCCGCTTCAGTTTTTTTTCCTTCTTTACTAAAACGTGCAGTTTTTTTCCTGTTTAAAACTGCAAAAAACTGAAGCGGATTGGTGCCATTCCGCACTGTCCCTGTTGGGCCGCTTGCTTCAGTTCTTTTCCTTCTTTATTAAAACGCGCAGTTATTTTTTCCTGTTTAAAACTGCAAAAATAAGCACGCAGGGAGACTTGAACCCGAGACCACCTGTTGTTAGAGCATCTTTAGCGGACCCCTTAAAATCGCAAACTGTAAAACTAGGATACGGATTGAAAAAAATGCATTTTAAAGGTTCATTTTAGCTACGGCCGAACAGATACTATAAAACAAACTGTAAAACTGGGATAAAGGGCTCCTTCCTCAAGTCCGCTGCTGTCCCCCCTTCCCCCAGTCGGCTGTGCCGGCCACGCCCAACCCCGTCGACCGCACCCCGTCCTTGCCGGCCGCACCCCGTCGCCCGCCAGGCGTGCCCCGTCGCCCGTCGACCGCGCCTAGCCTCGCCGGGCACGCCCCGTCGCCTCCGCCGTCCGCGCCTTGCTCTATTGCCAGTCGTGCCCCTTTGCCTGTCGCGTCGAGAGGATTCCGGCGGCCAGGCTGAGGCCATGGGAAGCCACGACGATGCCGACCTCGTCCAATTCGAACCGACAGCGATCAATTGCGGCGTCTAGCGGCCTTTTCCGGTGTGCGGTGATGAATTCTGGCGAGTTTAGGGCGGATTCCGGCAAACTCCGCGGCGACGTGTTTGCTCCGACGAGGTTTGACCGGTATACGGGGCCCCTTAGGTTCGGCCTTCTAACCTCCAAATATAAGGGTTTCAGGTGTGCATTTTTGGTAGCCCTTAATAAAATTACGGGTTGTATCATTTTTACGATTTCTGTTCTACACACTTTTTTCGACCAAACTGTAAAACGCAAAAATTATGCGGGTTTGACCAATTATACGGGGTCTGCTAGAGATGCTCTTTAGTAGACGGAAGAAAACACCAGGACAGCAAATCTGTTGTGTTCAATTGCCCCGCTTTTCTTATTTCTTTTCTTTTTCTTCTTTCTTTTCTTTTTCTTCTTTCTTTTCTTTTTTTTCTTTTTTTTCTTTTTTTCCGAAATTCATGGTCATCTTAGTAGGAAATAGCAAACAAAAAAAGAACATCGTGAACCAGATTTTCAAAAGGCAAAAAGGTCACAGATTTTTTTAAAAATCACAGATTTCAAAAAACTTCAACAATTTTGAAAGAAGTTCACACATTTTAAAAAGAAAAGTTCACGGATTCTGGAAAAAATGTAAAAAGAAAAAGAGTTTATGTATTTGAAAAAAGTTCATTGATTCAAAAAAGTCCATGAGTTTTGTAAAAATGTTCACGAATTTAAAAAATTGAATTGAAATTGTTTTCATGCATTAGATAAAAAAGAAATACTCCCTCCGTTCCAAAATAAGTGTCTCAACTTTGTACTAACCTTAGTACAAAGTTGTACTAAGTTTGAGACACTTATTTTGGGACGGAGGGAGTACTATATAAGGAGCTTCGAACAAAATAAAAAAGAAAATAAAATTTTGGAATATATTAGTCATAAGAGGTGAGGTGACGTGGTTGGTAAGGATAATTTGCACCGAAAGGAGAGGTCACGAGTTTGAATCACCTCGTGCGTGCACCCTTTTTTTTAGCAGTGTAACAGAAAAAAACACATTTTCAACGGACAAAAAAATACAAATGGGCCGTGTATTTTTTAGCAGTGTAATAGCAAAAAAGGATTTTTTTAATACATAAAAAAATACAAATGGACTTGCCCATCGCGGAGGGCGGGTGCGCACTGTAGTCAACACTGCTGCTCCTTGGCCCACCTGCCAGATGAATTCCTGCCACATTAGCGTTTTTATGCCTCAAACGATGCCAGGGTTGGATTTAGACCGGGATTGCATAGTTCAGGGTGCAATCGATCGAGATTTTGACTTGAGGGTTAATTTCACCGAACCTCTATGAGTTCAGAGTTTAAATTAGACTTTTTTCTTGTTCTTCTAGTACACGATGCACGATTAGACTAATCTCTTGGAGTGACAGTTTTATTCAACTCTTGGAGAGAATTATAGTGCGGCTCAAAAGCTGGAAAGAAAACTTTTTGTCTATGGGAGGAAAGGAAATTTTACTCAAGGCGGTTATATAATCCATTCCAGTTTTTGCTATGTCTGTCTTTAACATACCAAAGAAATTATGCAAAGAAATGACGGATGCAATGTCTGAATTCTGGTGGGGAGATACAGAGGACCAAAAGCGTATGCATTGGATGGCATGGTGGAGAATGTGCATCCCAAAGAAAGACGGAGGTATGGGCTTTCGTGATATGCACTCTTTCAATTTAGCTATGTTGGCGAAGCAATCTTGGAGACTGATTTCAAATCCAGATTCTCTATGTGCCAGAGTTCTTAAAGCTAAATATTACCCAAATTGTCACTTGTTGAAGGCGGGTCCGAAGAAGGGGTCATCTTTTACCTGGCAAAGCATAGTAGCAGGTCTACGTACCTTCTGTAGAGGACACATTTGGAGAGTGGGTTCAGGGGAGACGACCAACATCTGGGAGGATCACTGGATTCCAGGTAGCATAAATCGCATGATACAGACTCCCAAGGGACAAATATTATTGCAAAAAGTTAATGAGCTCATTGATCCAACGACTGGCAAATGGGATGAGTGTTTAATCCGTGATATTTTTTACCCTATAGATGTGGACAGAATCTTGCCGATTCCATTAAGCGAACACCAAGAAGAAGATTTTGTGGCTTGGAATTATACAAAATCTTATTCATTCTCCGTCCGATCCGCGTATTATATTGAATGGGATCGCTCTCATCGTCACAGGTTGACGCGAGCGGATGGACAAGGGACATCAGGTCGGAATCCGGTATGGGACATTCTATGGAAACTGAGGGTTCCGAGCAAAGTGAAAATATTCGCGTGGAAGGCCTTGCATGGGATTCTCCCAGGTTTGGCTGTACTGGCAAACAGGCATATTCCGACTACGGGCCAATGCCCGATATGTACAAAGGGTGCGGAGGACATCAAGCATCTGATGTTTACTTGCTATCGAGCAAAGCAGGTATGGCGAGCCTTGGGCATTTTGGACATAATTGAAGAAGGTACACGCATTGATAGGTCTGGATCAATTGTATTGGAAGAGATCTTGCGGCGACCAAACAACAAGTCTCCTGTACTTGGTCATGTTGGGCTGAAAGAATTAATTGTTGTTGGATCCTGGTATATTTGGTGGCAACGGAGGAAGTTTGTCAAGGATGCGTACGTTGCACCGCCGGCACGATCAGCGTTCAGAATACAGGCAATAGCAAGTGAGTTTGGTGTTGTAGGTCCTAAAGCTGTCACAAATGAAATACTATGGAGCAAGCCACCAAAGAACACGTACAAACTGAATGTGGACGCATCTTTCTCTAGTGATGGAACGGGAGGGGCAGGAGCTGTTATTCGTAATGATCAGGGAGAAGCAATTGCTGGCTCATGTACACCCCTAAATCACTTACTAGATGTGGCTACGGCTGAAGCAACGGCCCTACAGGAAGGGCTCAAGCTCGTTGAAAAAGTTGGATGTACGCCGGTCATTATGGAATCAGACTCCCTCGAGCTAGTTCAGGCTTTCAATGGAATTGCTCCAGTTTTCACTCCTTACTCAGCGATACTTGCAGAGTGTTTTCAATTAGCTCTAAGCATTGGGCTTACTTCATTGCATCATTGCAATCGGGAAGCAAATTTGGTGGCGCACAATTTAGCTAGACATGCAGCTAGCACCAGTTCTAGTGTTTTTTGGACTGATAATCCTCCAAGCTTTATTGTTTCAGATGTAATAAACGATTTAACTTCGTTCAAATGTCAATAAAGTGCGCCATGAAGGCTTTCCCTAAAAAAAAAATCTCCTCTCCCAAGAAGGTACATGTCCGCAAATCACCTGCTCGCCGCCACATTATCTCCTTAGCAGTATCCGTGCAGGCGTCTGACGATGGCTATTTGGTCCCGCCATGCAGATTTTCTCTTTCTGAAAATTTTACCATTTTATTTTATTATTCACCTCAAGCTCGCACGAGCTCCAGCTCAGTTTGACACTGTCCCTATTTTGTGCCCTAGTACATGGTCGTACTTATTTCCGTCTTCGCCCTAATAGAAGAGAAAATGCTCGTATTGAGATCATGAAGTACAACCTCGGTAACTTATTGTAAGACATTTTCACATCTTACATTAACTTACAGAGCGAGTATCTAATAGCGAGGTAATGTTTATAGCTTTTCTATCCAAAGAGAAAAAAAACATATATGTAACCACATTTCTATTTCTACCATGAATGCATCAGTATCGGAAAAATCGTAATTCTGCATTTCATTAAAAACAAGATCAATTCTGTTACAACATGCTTTTTTTTTACCTTTGAGGACCAACCGTGGGCTTCTACATCCGGTTATCATATTTTTAACTGTAAAACAAAAGCAATTATGGGTCAATAGTCCGAAAGTTTTCCATAAGCACAAGGCATTTTTTTCCAGGTAACCACGTGTATCATTTATCACAAACAAGAAGAATGCAAAGCATGCATGCGAAACCGACCAGAAGGGCTGAGGGTAAACACGCCCGAAGAATTTTGCAGAAAACCTGTACAAGAAAAGAAAAATACAACGGAGTCTTTAGGTAATCCTGCAATCGCCATCGTCTTTGCTAACCATTGTCGGACTTGGACTTAGAGGAGAGACATAGCCCAGAAGGGTGTTGTGAGTTGACGAAGAAGCATGTCGCCGGCAAGGCCTTTGTTGCTGTGATGTGTCACCGAGGATCATCCCGACTCATCTCGAGTCCCAAAGCCTTCGTCAGCCATTGACGTCGTCGAGGGCTCAAGGTTGGGCACCAGATCTGGCACCATCAATCCTCAAGTCCAAATCTGCAACCGCCACCCGCTCTTGCCCACCAGTGATGTCGCTAGGTACGACAACCACCGGTCAAAGACCTAAACATGCCGAATTGAAGAGTCGACGAAAGACATAACCCATCGACTCCTCAAAACTGCCATGGACGCTATTGAGGCATTGAGACATGACTGGAGCCTGGGCATTATTTTTGGATGCATTATCATCATCATGGTCAGAAGCACCGCCCCACAAACGAAGCCTACCCTAACTGTGTGTCGGGGCTGAATTGCCGAGGTCCCTACCCCCCTCCAGTCATCGGAGAAGACGACGTAGGAGGCAGGGACCAACGACGTTGCAGATGGAGGTTGGGAGCGGCAACTCGCCTATCCAATCATCTCTCTCGGCAGTTGTTGGAATGAAGCAGTATGAGGAGATGTAAGCGCAAGGCCGTTAGCCATCACACATGCATGTGATATGCATGCTACAACTTTGGACAAACCAAATCCAGGTCAAGTTGCTCGACCTGATGAACCACCCTAGTGTGGCTTGACCCCCTAGCCCTTTTTAGGCCAAAATCACTATTTTGATCGTGTTAGGATTTTTTTAGCATGATTTGAACCATTTCAGATTTTGTAGCACGATATGATCCTCTTGTTAACGCCATGACTTGTGGCGTTTTTGCTCGACCCAGACACGCCAAACCCAACAAAGCTTCTTCTGAGAATAGATAAGTTGCCACGGGCACACGTTGCTGGAAACGCCACCGCCCATGGCATTTCCAGTAACGCCATATGGTTTAGCGTTTCCGCCCTGCCATGTAGGTGGTCAATTGCTACTCGACCAGATCATGGCCAGGCCAGAAACGACAGGCGGTTTGGCATTTCTATGTGGGTTAGAAGCGCAGCAAGCCATGGTGTTGCTGAAAAGGGTCAGATCATGTTCAAAATTTCGAAGAAGGTTATTTTGCTCTAAAATTTTCTAACAAGGTAAAAAAAGTGATTTTGGCCCTTTTTTAATACGAAATAATCTTTGTTTTTTTGAGAAAACAATACGAAATAACCAATAAAAAAGAACATTAACCATGAAATTCTGGGCCGGCCCATTCCATCTTGATCCCGAACCGCTCGCGAATATCCATCCATCATCCTTTCTCAAAAAAAAAAAAAAAAAAAAAATCCATCCATCATCCGTGTCGTGACGGAACGGACGGTCATCCTGCCGCGCGTCCTCGCTCACCGGCTCACCGCCAAGCCCCACCCCACCACTCCCGTCCAAAACCCCACCCCACCTACCTACCCACTCCCTTCCCTCTCGCCGCCGCCGCCGCAGCCGCAGCCCGACGCTTCGCCGCAGCCAGAGGCCATTCTGCACTCCCCACTCCGCCCCGGAGAGCAGGCCTCGACCCCGAGAGGGATACCGGAATGTCGGCGATGATGGGGGCGCGGCTGGACCTGGCGCCCTTCCTCCTCTCCCCGTCGCCCTCGCCGCCCTCCTCCGCCCTCCGCCTCCGGACCTCCCCGCCCTCTCCGGCGGCGGCGGCGAGGACCCGCTTGCTCGCCCCGAGGGCTGCCGCCGCGGCGACCGCCGTCTCCGCCAAGCCGGCGGCGGCCGCGCCGCTGTCCGCCGACCGCTCCGTCGTCCGCCTCGGGCTCCCCAGCAAGGGCCGCATGGCCGAGCTAACCCTAAGCCTCCTCAAGGTCCCGTCCCCGTGCCCAGTCTCTCGCTTCCATTTCTGGGACTGAATTTTGTGATGGTTTTTGCTGATTTTGTTGCTGTGGTGGTGTTTGGTGCAGAGTTGCCAGTTGTCGGTGAGGCAGCTCAACCCGCGGCAATACACCGCCGACATCCCACAGGTGAGTTCTCATCTCCGTCTCCTCGGCATCACTGTGTACCGTATCTAGGCATGAGAAGTGTTTTGTTGCTGTGAGCAGGGACTGAATCAGTAAGTCTTCAGGCCCTGATTGGCTCATTGATAGGACGGCACAGTTTAGAGACACCGTGGTTTGACAGTTTATTGGATTTGTTTAACGTATCATTGCTCGTATGCAGCGTCTCTTTCATGCTTAAACACTGTACCTCGGCATGTCCTGCATTTGTTTCATCTACAATTGACATTAGCATGGGGCTTAATACCACAATACAAACATTCTCTATTTGGGCATATCAATGAGGTGGCCTTCTAATTTTCTGATTATTTTAAAATAGTTAGAGGAGCATCGGTTTATTGCATCAGCCAAGATGTGATACATCAGGAGATTTGTTCCATATCTGATTTTTTTTCCCAACAGTTCTGTCAAGATGATCCATCGATTGTCCATAATATTGCAGAATAATAATATGTGTCCCGTCTTTGACATAATAAATAATAAATTGGAAGATGTTCAGAGATTTAGACCAACTGGAACATTAACAATCTAAAATATTTATTAGGTTTGCTGTGCTGTGTTGCTTTGTGTTGTAGTTTCACTACAACAACAACAACAACCAACAACAACAACCAAGCCTTTAGTCCCAAACAAGTTGGGGTAGGCTAGAGGTGAAACCCATAAGATCTCGCGACCAACTCATGGCTTTGGCACATGGATAGCAAGCTTCCACGCACCTCTGTCCATAGCTAGTTCTCTGGTGATACTCCAATCCTTCAGGTCTCTCTTAACGGACTCCTCCCATGTCAAATTTGGTCTACCCCGGCCTCTCTTGACATTCTCCGCCCGCTTTAGCCGCCCGCTATGCACTGGAGCTTCTGGAGGCCTGCGCTGAATATGCCCAAACCCCATCTCAAACGATGTTGGACAAGCTTCTCTTCAATTTGTGCTACCCCAACTCTATCTCGTATATCATCATTCCGGACTCTATCATTCCTCGTGTGGCCACACATACATCTCAACATACGCATCTCCGCCACACCTAATTGTTGAACATGTCGCCTTTTAGTCGGCCAACACTCAGCGCCATACAACATTGCGGGTCGAACAACCGTCCTATAGAACTTGCCTTTTAGCTTTTGTGTCACTCTCTTGTCATAGAGAATGCCAGAAGCTTGGCGCCACTTCATCCATCCGGCTTTTATTCGATGGTTCACATCTTCATCAATACCCCCATCCTCCCGTAGCATTGACCCCAAATATCGAAAGGTGTTCTTCTGAGGTACCACCTGCCCCTCAAGGCTATCCTCCTCCTCCTCACACCTAATAGTACTGAAACCGCACATCATGTACTCAATTTTAGTTCTACTAAGCCTAAACCCTTTCGATTCCAAGGTTTGTCTCCATAACTCTAACTTCCCATTTACCCCCTTCCGACTATCGTCAACTAGCACCACATCATCCGCAAAGAGCATACACCATGGGATATATCCTTGTATATCCCTTGTGACCTCATCCATCACCAAGGCAAAAAGATAAGGGCTCAAAGCTGACCCCTGATGTAGTCCTATCTTAATCGGGAAGTCATCAGTGTCGACATCACTTGTTCGAACACTTGTCACAACATTATCGTACATGTCCTTGATGAGGGTAATGTACTTGGCTGGGACTTTGTGTTTCTCCAAGGCTCACCACATGACATTTCTCGGTATCTTATCATAGGCCTTCTCCAAGTCAATGAACACCATATGCAAGTCCTTCTTTTGCTCCCTGTATCTCTCCATAAGTTGTCGTACCAAGAAAATGGCTTCCATGGTCGATCTCCCAGGCATGAAACCAAACTGATTTTTGGTCATACTTGTCATTCTTCTTAAGCGGTGCTCAATGACTCTCTTCTTAAACTGTAGTTTCACTGTATAGAAAAAAAAATCCTTACTGGTTCATGTAAAACTTACCCTTCCGATTAACTATTTTGCATCAGCAAAGCTCTGCAAAGGGAACTTATGCAACCAGTTATTCATAGAGTCAACAAAATTAAACCTGTAAATCTAATTTGTTGGGTAATGGGTATTCGTCAGCTGTTCATACAGTCAGGTTTGAAGTTTGTTCAAAACAACATCCAACCCATAAATCTAATTTGTTGGGTAATTGGTATTTGTCTGTTATTCATACAGTTAGGTTTGGAGTTTGTTCAAAACAACTAGTTTGTTGGGTAATGCGTATTTGGTTGCACCATTGCCATGTACTCCCTCCGTCCCAAAATAAGTGTCTCAACTTATTTTGGGATGGAGGGAGTAGATAATCTGATAAAATCAGGGAAGCAAAAATAAGAATGTCGAACCTGCATCTTCATGTCTGTTGAGTATCTGAAAATTTCAGTGTGGGATATTGAGCCTTTTTTTTGTATGACCTATTTGTGTTTACAAATTACAATATAACTTCCAGCGATTCCCTGCTAATCCTGTTCTGTCGCATGGTGGGCAGCTAAAATCTATAAGTGTTTATGCATACACTTTCATGCCTAGAAATAGTGTTACATTCGCTGTGTCTGTAAAATCTGCCTATATCTAATTAATCTACAGAAATACTTGTGGTGGTTTGAAGTACTGTGAAACAGAGGGAGTAATAGATGGTTATGGTAAAGTTCTAATACACTTTTGTATGCAGGTTCCAAATTTGGAGGTTTGGTTTCAGAGGCCCACTGATATTGTTCGTAAACTATGTTCAGGGGATCTTGATCTTGGTATTGTGGGTTATGACATAATCAGTGAATACGCGCAGGTAAAATTTTGAGGAATAATGTTAAATCTTTTGGCCCAGTGTATGGCTACCTTTAGTTTTAGAAGTTTCTGCTGGACTAAGATCTACTGATTGATTGTTTTCAGTTCCTTTGATATATGCTGATATACATTTAAGATTTTTTATGACAGGGCAATGATGATCTAGTTATTATTCATGATGCTCTCGATTTCGGACATTGTCGCCTGTCCCTTGCGGTATGGTATATCCAAGTACATTTATTACTAACAGCCTAACTATACTCATAGAAAAAAACCATTTCTATGATCAGGTGCCAAAGGAAGGTATTTTTGATAGCATCAATACTCTGGAGGATTTGTTAAATATGCCTCAATGGACTGAAGAAAGACCCATGCGTGTCGTTACAGGATTTGGTTATGTATGGTCATGAATAAACTTTAATTTGTTAGTCCGCTCCCCTCATGGAAACTGGTTTGTTGATCATTGATTTTTTGATTTTATTGCAGGTAGGTGCAAAGTTTTTGAAAGAAAAGGGTTTCAAACATGTTTCATTTTTAGCTGGTGATGGTGCTCTCGAGTCATATCCTGCTGTGAGATTGCTATCTTTAATTTAATTCATTTTTTTAAATTAAATTTCAGTCTGCTTCAATGTGATTGCCTCTCCTCCCTTTGCATTTGATTATTTCATGTATTTATTTCAAAATAAATTGGATGGCAGAACGTTGTGGGTTGTCCATTTCAGTCCACCACTACTCTATAGATCTCAAGAGAACTCAAGGACCAACTTAGAACATGCCGGTCACTTTTTTCTCTACCAATTATGCTATTGCACAGTACTATTTGTAAGGCTGTACTTTTTTCCTTTCTTATTCCTTTGTTAAGTATGATAGCAGTATTACACGAAGCTTTATGAGTATACTGCATATGACCGGATGTGAATTGTGGAGATCCAAGCCTTGATTCATACGTGGCAATGAAAAATGTAGTCGTCTTTGCCACTGTGGTATATTGGCATAGTTGTCTCGATATTGATTTGCTAATTTCTGAATTGGGGCACAATCTATTGAGTCTATTAAGGGTAATATACTATATTAACTCCTTTTTTCTCTATGAAGATGGGTATGGCTGACGCTATCGTGGATCTTGTGAGTAGTGGAACGACTTTGCGTGAGAATAATTTGAAGGAAATTGATGGTGGAATCATTTTGGAAAGCCAGGTACTCTTGCACACAGGCGCGGGCTCGCAAAGGACAGATAATTCCAAGTGATGTTCAATTTTTCAAAGTGAAAACCTGTGCTCACTTTGTTATGTGTCCAATACTACACAGGCAACACTTGTAGCAAGTAAGAAATCTCTGAACAGGCGTGAAGGTGTGTTAGAGATTTCACATGAAATGCTTGAAAGATTAGAGGCTCACCTCACAGCGTCTGGCAAGATAATGGTAAATATTTACATCTTTGATGTCACATTATTACACCCAGTTGATTGATTAACTTAGATACCTTCAATTATCATATAAGGTAACAGCAAATATGAGGGGCAATAGTGCAGAAGAAGTGGCAGAGAGAGTTCTCAGCCAAACATCATTATGTGGATTACAGGTATCATCATAATTTATAAGTACTTCAGTAGCAAAGAACATTTCTATTTTGGAAAACTAGCCATGAACCCCACACATTTGTGCAGGTAGATGGTAGAATTTTAGCTTTATATTTCAAACAGAGTTCTATTCTACTATATGAACATACAGTGCAGTATCCATAACTGAAAATATAATTAAATTCGCTCTACAAATGTAGCACCTCTATCTGCGTCTTATTAGTTTGCATGATTATAGCCTGTGCCCACGAAATAAACGATGCAGATGTTTGATCACAAAATTTCTACCCCTTTGAAGCGAAAGTGGATGTGTAACATCTATTATTTCTGTTGGGGTCCATAATATCTCTCATTTAATGTGTTAACATTGTGACATCTGTAGCATCCATTGACTGGGCCAAATTCCAATTGTAGTCTTGTAGCCTTGTAGCCTTTTAGGTCCCTTCAGTTAAACTAATAATGCATTACTAACTCACTAATAGGTTTGCTCTTGATTGCTAATCCACACTGCAATATTGTTAAATATGGTGATATGAACCTTATATTTTGAACTCAAACTTATGATTCCATTTGGTCCATCTTTATGTGAACAGGGCCCAACTATAAGTCCAGTGTATTGCACACTTGATGGCAAGGTTGCCGTGGACTACTATGCTATTAATGTTGTAGTTCCCCAAAAGTCGCTTTACAAGTCTATTCAACAACTGAGATCTGTAAGTTGTCTGCCTCGTGCTTTTCTATGGAAACATTTGCCTCCTCTTATCAGTTTCCTGTTGGCAGCAATTTATTCTTAAGGCAATAATTTAATGCCGTGTTTGAGGCAGGCAGTTATTCTCAACTAAGTAACATATCTTAGTAATTAACAAAATGGGTTTGCCATGTTGCACCTTGAGTGTTAGTATTCAAATCTTACTGAGTAAGCTCCATTCAGCAGATATAACTTATAAGTGTGGAACTATTAGCAGTGTCAAATCCTGGAGGGAACCCGTTCATTACAACCAGGACCAGGAACCAGAAATCCTGGCCGGTGCTGGGAGAATAAATCCTGATATGTAAATTAAAAATTCTGAATTCAGTCAGTGAACTATACATCTGGCCCAGAGCCAGTTAGGAAGTGGTCCAAGTAAAAAAATGTTCTAATTTGACAAATCAAACTGGAATCGGAAGGTTTTAGGCTTATAGTAGAACTAAACCGAGTACATGAGGTGCAGTTTTAGTACTACTAGGCACGAGGAGGAGGTTAGCCTTGATGGGCAGGTGGTACCTCAGAAGGACACCTTTCGATATTTGGGGTCAATGCTGTAGAAGGATGGTGATATCGATGAAGATTTGAGCCATTGAATGAAGGCCGGATGGATGAAGTGGTGCCAAGCTTCTGGTGTTCTCTGTGACAAGAGAGTTCCACAAAAGCTAAAAGGCAGGTTCTATCGGGCGGCGATTTGACCTGCAGTGTTGTATGGTGCTGAGTGTTGGCCGACCAAAAGGCGACATGTTCAACAGTTAGTGTAGCGGAGATGCGCATGTTGAGATGGATGTGTGGCCACGCAAGGAAAGATGTCCGGAATGATAATATATGTGATAGAGTTGGGGTAGCACCGATTGAAGAGAAGCTTGTCCAACATTGTCTGCGATGGTTTGGGCATATTCAACGCATGCCTCCAGAAGCTCCGGTGCATAGTGGATGGCTAAAGCGTGCTGATAATGTCAAGAGAGGTCGGGTTAGACCAAAATTGACATGGGAGGAGTCCGAAAAGAGAGATCTGAAGGACTGGAGTATCACCAAAGATCTAGCCATGGACGGGGGTGCGTGGAAGCTGGCTATCCACGTGCCGGATCCATGAGTTGGTTGCGAGATCTTATGCGTTTGAGCTCTAGCCTAGCCCAACTTGTTTGGGACTAAAGGCTTTTTGTTGTTGTTGACAAATCAAACTGTCCAGTAGATACCCAATGGTGCAGGCTATGATTGATGGTCCACAGTTTGTGAAGCAGGATTTGGAACATTCCACAATAGGACAACTTGATGATAGAGCTCATAATAGAACTTGTTTCTAGAACACACATATGGTATTGGTACTTAGCATACAGTATGGTTCTTTATGTAATGACATATACATCTAATACTTGTATGTGCTCCTGTGAACTTGGAATTGCAGATTGGTGGCAGCGGCGTCTTGGTGTCGAAACTGACCTACATATTTGACGAGGAGACTCCTAGGTGGCGCAAGCTTCTGTCGGAGCTGGGAATGTGAGGCTTCCTGCAAGGTCGGCCATGCTCTCTCCTCTAGAATGGACCGTCTCAGTGTGAGCATCTGAACTTATGCTCGCTGTAGTGTGTACATCATACACAGAAGCGACCCGAGTTTGAAAAAAACGTATGCAAAGTGAACCCCCATGTGGACTGCCTGAGGAGATTTCGATATCTAGCGCCGGATATTGTGCTCAGCTAACGTATTCCCTGGACAGGCAGTGGTTGGTTTATCCCTTTTATGTACCCACCAGTTGATAGAGTTGGGGGTCCGGGATGTTGGGTGTATGTTGTTTGTGTGTGCCGGATCTTGCACCTTTTGTTGGCGCGGCCCTGAATAATTGGGGCTACCTGATATGATGATAATAATGAATCCCATTGTGGTTTGGTCTCGGTTGCGTGGCGAGTCTATTCAGATTCCCATCTGAAATGCTCGTGTCTCGCTGTTCTCACCCCATTCAGAATTGCTCGTCACATCCATGTCTGTCTGTCTCTTCTCTGTATATCTCTTCCGTGCCAGCTCTGAGAAATGGTTCGTCGTGATCCTGTTGGAGAATAGTTCTGTATCTCATCCACGTCGCATCGTGATCTTTGAAAGAAACAAAAATTAATTCCACGCATCTGGGATTTCTAAAGTCTGTGCATGCTCCTATTTTTGTCAAATTACTGCCCACTTTAATAAACTTGAAAAGAAAATTGGTGTAGATCACGGTTTGCTTGAACAGCGTTGCTATTTCGTAGGAAAGACTTCTCTAAAGATGCAATGTATTTGCCACGTTTATTAATAAGTAGTAGGAGTTTAACAATGGGTACTAGCCTGAAGGTCAAAACAAAATGAGTAATGTCCGGACATAAATTTATTTCCTCCGTTTCACAATGTAAGACGCTTTTGCAAGCTAAACATAGCTTGTAAAAATGTCATATATTGTAGGACAGAGGTATTAGACTGGAAGAGCAAGTGTGCTGCTGTCTCTGGAGTTCGGTTGCACAAAGGGCAAACTACAGAGTTTGGCTCAGCCGATCCGCCACCCAAACTTGTTTTTGAGCACGTTTGAGTTCCGTTTCTCAACGGGGCATTCATTTTTTGGACACCTTACTGGTCAAACGCCCAAACAGACCACACTCATCGGTCCATCAACATCCAACGACCATCGTGCGTGCATTGTTCTTCTTCATCCTCTCTTTCTTCTTTCTCCACCCGTGACAGTTTCTCCCTTTCCTCCTCACGTGCGACCAATCGCCGGCCTTCGTCCCCCATGGCCGGTGGACGCAGTTGCGCACCGCCTCACCCTACCTCGACCTGCCCCCGCCCACCGTCGTGTTGGCAGTTGGCCCCGGCCACCCCTCTAAGCCACCCCCCGCACCTCCCCTCCCCGCCCTCGCGTCAAGTTTCGAACTCACTCCCACCGGTTATCGCTGGCTGCCGCACGTCCACGGCTCGGCCTCGCCATGGCCGGAGTTCCTCATGCCGCCCCCACCTTCGCGCTTCGCAGAAAAAGTGACTGCCGTGATATTTTCTTCCAGGTATCTAATGTTCAGCAAACCCAACCATGGAAACTCCGCCATTCCTTTAAGATTCAGGAGACCATAAAAACCACAAAACAGTTGCTGAGGTTGGAGTGCGACCCAAAAGCCAAAACACGTGCACATTTACACATGACAAGCAACGGTGTACTATAGCACACTCCGCACAAAATCTCTTATAGATTTTTGTTCTGCAATTTTGTACACCATGTGGAACCTCACTCAGTCACTCTCACGCTCACACCTGATGGGTTACATTACATAGCACAGACATCACACACGTTAGAAAGAAACTCAACACTGAGCTGCGCTCGGCGCACGTACATTTTACGCCGGCAGCTTTAATTATTCACTTTCGTGAAGCACGGGGTCACGGGCTACGAGCTACGTACTGTAGTAGGGACGGTGGGTCGAGTCGACCGGCCGGCCATGGCGCGACGAGCACATCACGCGTCGCGCCTCGGGCGCGCCCGGACCTGGAGCGGCGCCGCCATCTCGCACGACAGGCGGAGCACCTCCGACAGGTCGACGCCGGGCGCCGCCGGCGCCCACTCGAACTCGTGCAGCAGGGTGGCCATCCACGCGGTCACCGTGGTCATGGCCAGGGACTTGCCCGGGCAGCTCCTCCGGCCGGACCCGAACGGCACGAGCCGGCCGTCGGCGCCGAGCACGGACACGTCCGGGGCCTCGCCGCCGGCCAGGAACCGCTCCGGCCGGAACTCGAGCGGCGCGTCCCACACCTCCGGGTCGCGGCTCATGGCCCACTGGTTCACCATGGCCGTGGTGCCGGCGGGGACGAGGTGGCCGTCCACGTACGTGTCCGAGATCGCCCTGTGGCGCCACGACAGCAGCGGCCCCGGCGGGTGCACGCGGAGGGCCTCCTTGATCAGCGCCTGCAGGTACGGCAGCGCCGGCAGGGACGACTCGGCGACCGGGCTGCTCCGGCCGACCACCTCGTCGAGCTCGCGGTGCACCTTGGCCTGCACGTCGCGGTGGAGCACGAGCCGCGCCATGGCCCACTCCATCAGCACCGCCATGGCGTCCGTTCCTCTGAAGATCATCTCCTGGAAAAAAAACAGCCACCATTTTCTTGTATTTTTACACCCAGTGCTCTATCCATTAAAATGATTCGAAACTAAACAAAGAAGAAAAAGCTGGTGGAATTTTGCATGGACGCTAGCTAGCTTTTTAAAAGTGTCACGTTCACTGGCCGCTTTGTCAAGATTATTATTATCACAACAAAAGTAGTAGGCGTGATCTGCATACGTAATACTACTCCAAATGGAACCGATGCCATGCTGATAATTTATGTGCGTGTTAATTTGGTGAAGAAGTTGTATTTGTTGCTCATGATGATATGCTACGTACGTACGTACGTACCCAGAGCACCGCGGCGATGTCGGCGTCGGCGAGCCCCTCGCTGTCCTGCAGGGACAGCAATATGTCGACGAAGTCACGCGGCGCCTCTCCACTGGCGGCGGAGGTCTTCGCCTTGGCGCGGTGCTCCCGGATGATGCCGTGCACGAAGCGGTTCACCCGCGGCATGAGCTCGGCGCACCGCGCCCCGATGCCCTGGGGGTCGACGGCGGCGAGCCCCGGGAAGTAGTCGCACCAGTTCTCCTTCCCGAGGAGCTCGTACCCTTCGTGCACCATCTCCAGCAGCTCCTCCACCTCGCCGGACGACGACTGCGGCGCCGACACGTCGTACTCCTTGCCGAACACGAACCGCATGATGTAGTAGAGCGAGGCGCGGCGGAGGACGCCGCGCAGCTCCACCACGCCGGCCCCGGCGCCGCGCAGCGCCGCGACCACGTCGCCGGCGACGCGCGCACGGTACGGCGCGAAGGCGTCGACCTGCCTCGGGCCGAACAGGTGGCCCGACGCGACGCGGCGGAGCGCGCGCCAGTAGGGCCCGTGCTCGGCGAAGCCGATGGAGCGGTGGAACATGAGGCCGTAGGCGGCGTGGTTGAGCGGGCGCGCGGCGAAGGCCGGGTTGTCGAGGATCTCCTTGGCCACGTCCGGGTGGGACGCGACGACGGCGCGGACGGGGCCGAGGGACAGCGCCATGAGCCGCTTCGCCCCGGGCCGGCGCGCCGCCTCGGCGGCCAGCGAGCGGTGCGCCAGCCCGGACATGAACCCGAGGCTGCCGAGGACGGGGAGCCCCTTCGGGCCCGGGATGACACGTCGTAGGCCCGCGCCCTGGCCCCTGCCCCGCCAGTACCGGCCCCATGCAGGGCCGCCCGGGTGCGCCCAGTAGAGCAGCGCGGCGGCCGCCCACGCGAGGCACGCGAGGACGGCGACGTAGGCGAAGCTGGTGGCTACGGCGGCGAGTGTGGTGCCGGTGGTGCCGTCGTGCTGGACGCCGGAGATGGCCGGGAGCAAGGTGAGGGGAAGCACCCACCAGCTCTGGACTGAGCTCTCCATTTCCGGACTTTGGTGGGGTGTGTGCTGCCTGTGAGGGAAGGAGCCGCACGGGAGGCGGTATATATAGGAGCCAGCTCGCCGGAGCGAAGATTCACTGGCACTGGCGCGCGCGGTCCTTGTGAGCAAAGATGATCCAATCATTGGCACATAAAATACTTGAGAATTGCACTAGTGGGCTGGCATTGGGCCCTCTGGTTTTCCCGCCGGCCAGCCTTTGGTTGGTAACTCAGTTTGGAGGCTAGGCACGACCCCGCTAGGAACTCACTCGCATATATGAAGGAAGGAACTTTGTGTAGTTAATTCATTCTTTGCTAGCATATGAAGGAAGGAACTTCGTGGAACTAGCTTAGCCTTGTGCAAATGCACTAGTATAACACTACTTGTTAGTAGTATAAGAGCATCCAACAGCCAAGTTACGCGCGGCGCGCTAAAAACCCTTTTGAAGCACGCGGGTCGTCAGTTTTTGCGCGGCGCGATGCGCTTGCTCCAGCGACTGTTGAAAGTTTAGCGCGTGAGTCGCTCCAGCAGGCGCTGCAAATCTGGGCAGCGCGCGCTCTCGCACGAACAACATATGCATTCCAAACAAATATAAAACATAAGCATATATTAAAATAGATAAAAAATGATACATAGATAGTTCACATAGCGTACATACTTCATCATAGCATAGATAGATAAAAAAGCTAGTCCAATACGAGCAACTAGAACCTACTTCGAGTCGTCCTCATCATTCTCACTGGTGTCGTTCGAGGTATCGAGCCACGCGTCTTCCCAACGAGGATCGTCCTCGTCAAAGAACGACCCTGTCCCGCGGACACGAGATCGCACTGCGCCTCCGCGAGTGCCTTCTGCCGACGCCTGTCGGCCCGCTCCACGCGCGTTTTGCCGTCCTCTCCGCCCAGAAGGCGTTCTCGTCGGCGACATCCTGTGGGTAGCGCTGGCGCCACTCCACCATGGCTAGCTCGTCCGACTTGGCAATGAGGAGGCGGCACTGGCATCTACGGCAAGGTTGTCAGAATCGTGATTTTGAATCGGATCGGAGCTCCGACGGTAGGATCGCAAATCATAGAATCTTCACTATTAGGGTCGTAGGAACGTAGATTCTATGAAGTAAAATCGTAGAATCAGAGGGGTTAGTTTGGATCGTAAAGTCATAGAATCGTATAAGAGAATCGCGATTCTGACCACCTTGATCTACGGTGTTCCTCACGGCCCTCGTCTGTTACAAGACGGGGCGGCGGCGCGAGGTCCTGCACCTGCTGGCACGTCTGCGCGTCGTGGAAGTTCACCTGCGAGTGTGGCCTGCTGAAGCGACACGCCGCAGCGTCGTAGGCGCGGGCGGCCTCATGTGCGGTCTCGAACGTCCGAGACTGAGACGCACGTTGCCGGAGCGGGTCTCCACGTAGAAACAGCCAGAAGGGCGGATGCAAACGCCGCAGTAGCCCGAGCTGCTTCGTCGACGCGGCAGCGGGGGAAGGGCGCGGCGGCGGCGGCGGGGCGCCGGATGCGAAGAAGAGAGGGGCGGCGAGGGGAAGAAAGGGCCGACGGGAGCAGTCGAGTGTGCGGCTGGCGGCAACGGACGCGTGTGTTTGTAGAGCGCGCCGGACGCCACACGCCAAATCTAGCGCAAGAAGGGTCGCCTTTTCCCACACGCCGGAATTTCCTGCGCCCGCTGAAGCGCGCGAACCCGCTCCGCGCGCGCTAAAACTAACTTTTCCCGCACGCGCGATATTTGCCATCGCTGTTGAAGATGCTCTAAGGCAGCTACTGCATCTCTGCTACGTACGTATAGATAGGTCTAGAAAGATCGATCGACCGGTGCGTGTTAACATACATGTTGATGATACATATCAATATATATCACGTACGTGTACCTCTTCTTCTTTCGAGATGACATCATGTGTATGTGGGTTTTGTGTGTGGATTTGTGCAATCATTGGTGCGTGGCATCTCCTGTGTGGATCACGTAGGGGAGCCTGGCTAGGTTGGAGTTGGACTAATGATATGCACCTCCACAGTTGGTGTGTAGTAAACAACAGGAGTTAGGCTCCATCCATGTGTCACGCAAGCTCCGTTTATTGATTATCAATAGCCCATCGTAGTATCATAAGCTGTCTCCACGATGGATCGAGATGGTCAGTCAGCAGCGTGCCTACCTGCTGGGCTGGCTGGAGTAGTTACGCTGAAAGCGGCAGAAACCATTTTCATCATGGACCGGAGGATGGCGCCGACTTGTGTTCCAGAGCAGGCAGTGATTGGAGAATCATGGCGCTACGGTCGGTGTAAGCTAGGGGCAGGTGTAGCTCGCTGGCTCCACCGATCTTCTGCCAAAATGTCCCTGTCCCAAGACGACGCGGCAGTAGAAGAAATGCACTTGCGCATCACAACGTATAGTGTACTAGTACCACCAAGTCACCAAGACGTAAAGTTCAAAAAAAAAAAAGTCACCAAGACGTGTCCCTGTCCCAACATACTTGCGCATGCATGCACGAGGTTCACCGGAAAACACGAAGCAATCCGGAGCGTATCCCGGGCCAGCGTGAGTGACGACCGCCCGACACCGACCGGCCGCCGACAGGACAATTTTACCACCTTAATTTCCGATTTAGACTAGCCACAATGGTGGGTAAGTCATCTTAGGTTGTGCACCGTGATCAAAGAGGAGGAGAAAACGAGAGAACTTAATGTTCATTTGCTAATTAATAGCATTGCATGCAATAAACTAACCACTGCATGTCGTGTTTGGTAGTCTCAAGTCATTAAAAGCATGCACACCCCACATCTCTTATTGGTTGATATGTCAAGAAACAAGAAACGAGATACTCCCTCCGTCTAGGTGTGTAAGTCATCTTACGAAAACCAAATAATCCCAAAACACTTAGGCGCGGTGCATTAAATTCTATCTCGTTTCTTGTTTCTTGACATATCAACCAATAAGAGATGTGGGGTGTGCATGCTTTTAATGACTTGAAACTACCAAACACGACATGCAGTGGTTAGTTCATTGCATGCAATGCTATTAATTAGCAAATAAACATTAAGTTCTCTCGTTTTCTCCTCCTCCTTGGTCACGGTGCACAACCTAAGATGACTTACTCACCTAGACGGAGGGAGTAGAATTTAATGCACCGCGCCTAAGTGTTTTGGGATTATTTGGTTTTCATAAGATGACTTACACACCTAGACGGAGGGAGTACCTTCATAGTGGGTAGTAACATAAGTGTGGTAACATGCAAAGCTTCATTTATTAGGTTATAGACTCATATTACATTGGGACATGTGATGTTACAGTAACTAGCTAAGTTACTAGTACTATATCTCTCCTCATTAACTCATTCCTACATAAGCAAATTTGCTGAGTTGGACTCGATGTTACTACCGAAGTTACTCCCATTGTGGCTAGTCTTAGGAGGCATCATCTGACAAACGGACAAAGAATTGACCCCGGGGCTGCTGCGCCGCCTCGCCTGACTTCTCGTCAAGGTACTTACGCTACTAACGTGCATATTTTACTAATCTATATTAATACCTCTATAATAGGTACTCCTTCCGCACCAAAATATTTGTAGTTGGGCAAACTAGTATTTCAATACAGAGGTAGTACGTGTAATTTATGTATGATGTCATGCAATATTTATTTATTAAGTTATATAGATACATCTTATCTCGATATGTGTGATATTACGGTAACATATTATGGTATCACAAGATTCATTTTTTTTATTAATTAGTTGCCACATCATCTATTTTATCTATCTATATATGTGTGTGATGTTATCATTTATGTTACTCCTAGTAATAGTCTAACACGATCTATAGCTGGTGTCACTGGCCGCGGCCAGACATGCATATCGAGCACATGCCGAAAACCCTGTCCCGGAGCGCCGCGATCCCGCGCCTGCTCGGAGACCGTACGGGGACAAGACGACAGACCCGACCAGTCGACCAAGGCGAAAATGCAAGCTGCCTCGATCAGCTCGGCCATCGGCATGGCATGCATCCATCTGTTATCTGTCTGAGAGCATCTTCAACAGGTGCACAAAAATTTTGGGTTCTAAAATAGTTTTAGCGTGCCACTGTAGTACTTTTAGTGCGCCGGACCCAACATTACTTTAGCAGAAGCCCAAAAGCGCGCGCTCAAAAAGAACTCCCTAACTGCGTCTTCCATGAAGTTCGGGAGACCCCTCACGTGCCGCTGCCCGTGAGACTCGCCTTTGTACACTTTGCGCACCGCTTCGACTAGACCAGTGTAAATTATGAAGCGCGCCCAATCCAAAGCCCAAAATATGCTACGCGCGATAGCGTTTTTCAGTGAGCGCAAATTTTTTTAGCGCTACAGCTTCTACTAGAGCTGTTCGGTGCCCAAAAAATAATTTTTTTAATGCACGGAGCTCTTTTTGAACGCTTGTTGAAGATGCTTTGAGAAAGAAACCAATACCAACACCAACACGTGCGGGTTTTCTTTCCTCGTGTACCCATCCCACGTGCATGCGTGCATAACGCAGGTCGTGCATTGCACGTGCATGGAACATGGGTTCACGAGGGAACCAAGGGTTTCGTGCATGTGTGGTGGTGGTCTCCAAATGCATCCTAGCACGCAATCTAACGGCTGAAAACACAGTAGATAAACGTCGTTGTATAGGATTTATTCTTCTATCCACACATATATGATAGGCCATCTTCAACGCGGACCCTCAAATCAAACATCCTATCCGTCCATGAACCGATGGGACTAGTCTGCAGACAATGTTGCAGGAGCCAGTCATCCAAAGCTACCTGTAAATAGTGGCGGGGACATGTGGACCAGCAGGGGCCCTGGCTCCCCCTAATATCAGTGATTTGCTACTAATTTGCTTATGAACACCACTTGTTTAACGATCATCTGCTGCTAAAAGCTCATTTTTCAGTACTTGACCTTCCCCGACCGTTTTAGCATCATTTGGCCCCCCTTAATCAAATTTTTGCGGCTCTGCCACTGGCCGTAAATATTCGGTTACAATTTGAACGGATTTTCACGGAAGTGAACAAATTTGATGCATAGTATACTCTTCGTGGAACAACCTTAACCCTATAGAAGTGCACTTGTTAGTAGTATAGAACTATAGGTAGGCCTAGAGAGATCGACCGGGACGTAGGTGTTAACGTGTTGATACATACGAATATACCATGTGTAATACTCCCTTCGGTCCTTTTTAGTTCGCATATAAGATTTGTCTGAAGTCAAGCTTCGTAAAGTTTGACCAACTTTTTAGAAAAAACAACAACATTCATAATGTGAAATCAACATCAATAGATGCGTCATGACTTAAATTTTCATATTGTATAGCTTTAGCACTGATGGTGTTGATATTTTTCATAGAAATATTGTCAAACTTTATGAAGTTTGACTTCAGACAATTTTTATATGCAGAATAAAAATGACGTGAGGGAGTACGTAGTGTGGTTGGATTTGTGCAGTTATTGATGCGTGGCATGAGGTCTGTGGATCACGGCCTGGAGCCTAGCTAGGTTGGACTAATGATGTGCACCACCAAACAACAAGAGTTAGGCTCCATCCACGTGTCACACACCCTTCATTTATTGGTTGAGCAGTTACGCTGAAAGTAAGCACAGACCATTTTTCATCCATTTTCAAGATCGACCAGAAGATCCCGCCGACTTGTGTGTTCCAGACCAGTGATTGGAGAACCAACTAATTACGCTAGACAGCTTGGGTGTTAGCTAGCCAGTCTCCTCTCAGGTCTCCTCCGATCTCTCGTGCCAAAAGGCCCCTGTCCCAAGACGACGACGTGGTCAATAAAAGAAATGCATCGCAATGACAATGTCTCCGTCCCAAGGCACTTGGAAATTCACCGGAAATCACGAAGAAATCCAGACCGTATCACCGGCGCGTGACTAGAGGAGCCCGATCGAGACCGAGCGCCGACAGGACAAATTTACCACCTTTTCCGAGCAGACATCAAATGACACAGAGTCGAAAGAATTGACCCTGGGGACCTACGCTGCGTCGCCTAACTCCGGACGGGCGCGGGGACAGCTAGCTGGTGTCATGCGTCGTCTAAGAGCATCGTCTGCAGCCGGATTTAGCAAATCTGACCCTAAATGTCCGCGGACGCGTCCAATCAAATATCGGGTGTGTGTTCTGAGTCCTTATTTGTCCACTCATGCACCCATACATTTCATTTTCTTCTTCATATCTTCGTTCACTTGCACTTGATTAGTGAGGATGAAGAGAGAAAAAAGAAAGGAAGAGAAAATATGACTATATGAGCCGCGTCCTACGCGAGGGACTGACCGGGCGTGTCCATGAGCACTTGTATCCTTCATACATTTGTCCTCAATATAAGAGTTCGCGGACAACCCAAATATATACGGGTAAGGGATTTGACGGTGTCCTCTTTCCCCTCTCTCATGTCCGGTCATTGACTGGGCGTGTCAACGAACGTTTGAGAAGGATTTCAGAAAACCGGCTGTGGATGCTCTAACGCTCTAGCTAGTGTGTATCACTGGTCGCGGCCGGACATATCGGGCATCGGCCGGCAATGCATGTTAGCACCGGTCCAAAGCACAATCCAACGGCTGAAAAATCCTTTCACGTTCAATAAAAGTAGTAAACGACTACGGTTGTACCGGCTCACACATACTTTTGTTTAGAGAAAAGACGTGGGCCGAGTCCGAGAGGAGTTTGAATTAATAAAGTCATCAACCGGCTAGGATTAAAAGGTCACCACAATATAGAAGAAATAAAAGCAAAACGAAAAAAGTGCTAAGCACAACAACTCAAAGGCAACTACAACATTGAGCCAAAGCATAGAGCACCGTTGTCGACGACCAGTGCTGCCAACACCAACTAGCAAACTAAGTCTCGGGAGGCGGGCACCACCGTGCAAGCATCGTGCGCCTACTACATCCAAAGGGCCAAATACGAACACGCTAGCACCTGATCTGTTTCCACCGCCGCAAAGGGCCACAACCGTTCGTTCAAGCTCAACGGGGGCCGCATCGGTGGACGGCAGAGTGGTTCCCACTAGAACCCAGATCAAGGTGCCCAAGCTACAAAAGGAGAAGCAAAGCAGCAAACCCACATACATAGATGGTCGACCAAATGAGCACCGACGTTGGTAGCGGAAAGATAGAGTGTCGGACGCGAGATGTCGAATGAGGGCGCATATCCACGAAGAGGGCATCACCATGCATCAGTTGAGGGAGCACCAGGAGCCGAGCGGGATGCAACACATAGACCAGGCCATCACTCGTCGACTCCGAATCACCAACAACTCCACCACCTTGAGCAGTTTTCGGCCGACGCCTTAAGGAAGGAGCACGACACCCATGTGCAATCATCGCCTAAAGCACAGGTTCGCCTGAGCTCAAGGAGGAGGTAGGAGGGATACGATCACACTAAAGCCTCCAGGTAGGGATTGGCATCGCAAGGTGTCGACTTTGGGGAGGACGCCGCGACGGCCAGGGGTTTCCCTCGGATCCACGCCCACCTATTAGATCCGTCGATTTAGCACGGTAGAAGATGAATCTAGTTGCCAGGGGCCGGCGCCGTCACGGATCAAAGCAGATAGAGTCGGAGAAGAATCTTCCTCATGGAACTCCGATAGACTTGAAAGGAACCGTCGCACCGACGCCAACCGCCGCCTCCATGCCGCATGTGTAGCCGTGGAAGCCGACACACCAGAACCAGCCGGTAATGCCCGCCGCATCGCACGATACCGATCTGGGCCGTCCCCCCGGGAGCCAAGGTCCACAATATGCGATGGAGCCACCAGATCCCTGCCGCCACCTTCATTAGGGTTGTGCACCCGCGCCGCAGAGCCCCTCTGGCAGTCGTGGAGGGAAGAGAAAGGATGAGGGTAATGCTCCGACGATGCTAGGTTTATCCCCCGAGTCGCCTCAGAGGAGATGGCACGGGGTGGGGGTGGGGGCTTGGAGACCCTTCTCTCTCTCTCTCTCTCGACCTTCGTTTGACATACTCTTTCATCCAAACATTTGTGGTAATTCTATCTTAATATATCGAGCTAAGAGGCCTTCCCTAAATATCTGTGGACATCCACACTTATCCAAAAAGTAGAGATACCTAAGGAGAAACTACCCATTTTTCAACCCCATGTTCTGCAAACCGCACTTTTTCCCCAAACTTAGATTAAACATAGCTTCACACAATTCATAGTCCACATTGCAAGCTTCCAAATATGGTTAAACATAGCATCACATACTCTATAGTCCCGTAGTCAAACGACAAATAATTATAGGACGAGGATTTGCGTCACGGAAATGTGGGGCACTCATGCTCTGGTGCCACCTTTTTATTTTGGCTTCCGATTTTTTAAGTTCTATATCTTTTAAACAAAAATTCAAATTAAGCTCTATTTTCATATTCGTGTTTCTCGTGACCAACACTTTGAAAGAAGATCAATTTTGAATATATTTTGGTGATTTTTGAAAATATGTTAAGTTTCAATGTTGGCACTTAGTACGAGCGACGGATAAGAATCAATTAGTATGAGCGGCCGATAAAAATCAATTATTTTGGACAATCAATAGAAATAACTGCTTAAAATTATATCTCTTAAACTTGGCATTTTTAGATGCAAATGCCGTAAGTTTCATCCTTGGAACTTAAACTTATTGAGGGATTTTTTTACTGTGCCCTCGTGCGGGATCAACTACCTCACAAATCGCGAGGCAAATCGAGTTGGCGATAGGGCTTGGCTGGTGAGTGCCCCCGCACTCACGTGCCCCGGCGAATTTCCATATAATTACGACTAATAACTAAATATACATTAGCAACCAAGAGATGCTAAACGGTGATAAAACGACTAAACTAAACTAGTAACGAGTGATAAAAGATGCATTGAAGTTGAGATGAATCATGAAGTTCAAACTCATCATCGTGTGAAGAACCCCCTCAAGCTGCTCACCACGGAAGTATCATAGACAATATCATGCATGCCAATTAGGCATTTTTGTTGAGGCACACACAAATAAATGAGAAAAAGGATGATTAAGTATTGACACACGAACACGTCACGTGTACCCTCGACGCCGGGGATGATGCACCGCAGCTCACGTCGAAGGAGACCCGACCGACAACGCGATACGTCGGACAGTCGGCGGGCGCTTTTGCAGACCCAAAACCCCAAGCACCCGGGAGGGACCCCGTCAGGGATTGTGGCGGCTATGGGCTGCCCTAGGTCGATTCGCTCGCCCCTAGAGCCTCGGGATTCGCAGCTCTCAAACACGAAGAACAACGAAGAACGAGAGACAAAAACGGTGGAGAGATAAAACGTAGACTGAAAAAGTAGTATATTGATTTGTTCGATTGTGTGTTGTTCAATCGGCCATCATCCAATATATATAAGAGGCGGCTGGACTTCCCGTACAAGTAAATGATTCATCTAGGCTTTCCTTACAAGAAATTATATCAATTCACGTCCTAGAGTCCTAGTTCAATTCCAACTTGGATTCAGTTCGAATCTGGCCCAACTTCTGTCTTCCTCTTTGCACGGGTCATAGAGCTTGCATATGATCTCCGATCAAGACGTCCCAAATACTAAACTTGTGCGCCTCGACGAGATGAACAACTCTCAAGTTGATCACTTTTTCAAATAAGGCCATCTTGAATACTTTTTGACGTCATCTTTGCCTTCCAGTCGAACTCGGTCTTGTAGCATCTGGATTGTTCGAGTCTCGTAGTGAATTTATATGCCATATACTATCTCTGATGATGATGACTCCAAAACCAAAGTTTATTGTTTTGACCATACGCACAACTTCCTTATTGAACACTTCTCCATCTGAGGTCATCTTGATAAACTCTCGGGCACATGTTCAGTTTCACTCGGATTCGAGCTCATCCACTCGGATCGTCCGACTGGACTTTTTTACTCGGATGTTAGAATCTTTCACTCGGAAGACAATTTTCACTCGAATGACCATATTTCACTCGGAAGACAATCTCTTACTCGATCGTCAAGTTTTTATTCCGACGGTAATCTTTTCACTCGGATGATTATATTTTCACTCGGATGATAATAATTTCACTCAGACGGAAAGCTTTCACTGGATCAGTAAGTTTTCACTCGGATGGTAAGCTTTTCACTCGAATTTTCTGACAGAAAACATAGCCTGATCTTGATTTGTCTCTCCAGGCCTCATACGACCTCGGATTGAGACGAATTATATATGAAAATCGATCGGCTCGACAAGGCGAAACTTTTCCGTGTTGAAGGTTTTTCGATTCAAGGGCGTCTTGAGGGTCTAATTGCTCACGCATTGCATCAGACACTCATCAATGTGTTTCTGGTGTCAAGCGTAATATTTTGGTCCCTGGCCTGTCCAGACCGTATCGACTGTAACTTTTGCATATGAACTCGGATTAAGATGATTTATATATAAAAAACAATTGCCTCAACGAGACGAAGACAATTCCTTTAGAGTACTCCTTCATCCGAGGTAGTCCTGAATGCGTAATTGGCCGAAAAACACTCGGAACACTAAATTCTGTCACTCGGAGTACAGCTTCGGCCCCTAAGATGAGGTCGGATGTCGATAACTTAAACATCAAAGTTATTCCATTCGACAACGCAAAAGTTTTGATGCTGAAAATCCTTTCACTCGAAGCCATCTCATTTTCTTTTTATGCCGTGCCAAAATCTGATGTCAACACATGCCCCCTGTTTTTCGGTAAAGCTTGCATGCCAAAAAATAATATGCACGGTGTTTGTTCTAAGGATGATGTCAACACTCCATCGGCCATTTATTTTTTCAGGGCGATAATTATGTATCGGCCATGTTTGTGCTAAGGGCGATAATCGTATATCGGCCATTGCCTACTTATGCTTCTTGTCACACACTCGGGTGGTATTTCTTCAAGTATTTGCCATTGAGAGCCCTTGGTAACACCGTCCCTTGTATGGATTCCACCAAATAAGAGTTTTCGGGAACTACTCTTGTAATCCTAAAAGGACCTTCCCAACTTGGAGACCACTTCCCGAGTTTTCTATATCTTGAACCAATCGGTAGAATCACTTTCTAGACGAGATCACCAACTTGAAAATTCTTTAACTTGACTTTCTTATTGTAAGCTCTTGCAACCCTCAACTTGTCTCTCTCTATGGACTTCAAAGCAGCCAAACGTTTATCGGCAACCTCATCAATATTGTCCATCATCAAGTTATAAAAGTCTACCGCCGATAAATCATTTTGTTTGGCTATTCTCAAAGCATTCAAATTTACTTCCACTGGTAAAACAACCTCTTGGCCATATACAAGCTCATATGGAGTCACCTTGGTAGCACCATTCCTTGAAATTCTATGTGCCCACAAAGCTTCAGACAACAACTCATGCCATCTCTTTGGATTATCCTCAATCTTCTTCTTGATGAGTTTGATTAAAATTTTATTGCTAGACTCAGCTTGTTCATTAGCTTGGGCATAATACGGAGAGGAATTGAGCAACTTTATGTTATAAGTTTCGGCGAACTCTCTGACTTGGTGTGACATGAAAGATGAACCTTGATCTATAGTTAACGTTTGAGGAATACTGAATCTATGAATAATGTGATCGGTTATGAATTGAATTACCTCCGTGTGTGTCATGTTCTTGAGAGGTACTGCTTCAGACCATTTAGTGAAATAATCAGTTGCCACCAATACGAACCGATGCTCTTTTGAGAAAGACGGATGGATTTGCCCAATAAAGTCTAAACCTCATCCTCTGAAAGGCCACGGCTTGATAATAGGATGTAACATAGCAACATGAGCCAATTGAATATCACCAAATTTTTGACAAGCTTCACACCGTTTATAATATCTGAAGCAATCATTAATCATAGTCGGCCAATAAAACCCAGCACGTCGCGATAACCACTTCATCTTGGGTGCCGACTCATGAGTACCACAAATGCCTTCATGTACCTCTCCCATAGCAACTCTCGCCTGATCCTCATCCAAGCACTTTACAAGAACATCATTGACTGTTTGGCGATAAAGACCATCATCTCTCATTGTATACTTGAAAGCCATACGCCGAACAGCCCTGTCCACCCTTTCACTCGGATTCCACAAGTAATCAACAATGGGCTTCCTCCAGTCGGAAATGTCACCTGCACTAGATTTCTTGTTAATGGCCGAATCAGTATGTTTGGGTTCGGCCTCTCCCATATTGGCAAGACAAGACATCGGTCTTTGAGAGACATGAAACATGCCATGATCAACATGATATCCAGATGCTTGTTGTGCCAGATCATTTGCTTTCCAATTGTCATGCCTAGATATATGAGCAATGCTAAAACAATCCAAAGTAGAAATTATATCTAGACATTTATCAAGATAAACATTAAGTGATTCGTCCAAACACTTAAAGACTTTGGATACTTGCTGTACCACTAGTAACGAATCAAGCCTCAATATGTGTAACACCTATAGCAAGCAACATCTCTAGGTCGAATAACAATGCTTCATATTTGGCTTGATTGTTTGTGCAAAAATATTCTAGGCGGCATGAGGCTTCGAAAACAGCACCATGAGGAGATATATAAACAATACCATCACCTTGGCCATTGCTACAAACTGAACCATCAAAATATAATCTCCAAGGTACTAATGAAACAAGGTTTATATCAACATCATGCTTGTCATTAATCCGATGTTCAACAATGAAATTAGCAACAATTTGGCCTTTCATGGATTTTAGAGATTCATAAGCCAAATCATATTGAATCAAAGCATAAGCCCACTTGCCAATTCTACCACTAAGAATTGGCCTATGCAACATGTACTTACTGACATCAGTTTGACAAGCGCTACACAAGCACTCGGCACTAGGTAATGTCTCAATTTTGTGCAAGCATAATATAAGCATAGACATAGTTTTTCAATAAATGTATACCTTGTCTCGGCGTCCAATAAGCGTCTGCTCAAATATGTAATGGCATGCTCTTTTACTTCGGTACCTTGAGTCAAAACAACACCAATAACACCTTCCTCTGCTGCGATATAAAGCTTAAAAGGCTCCCTATGCCTGGGTGCTTTCATCACCGGAGGAGTGCACAAATAATTCTTGATCATATCAAAGGCTTCTTGTTGTTTTGCCCCCCAAGTGAAATCAACATCATTTTTTAACCAAAGGATAGGAGTAAATGCATCAACTTTCCCTGATAGATTAGCTAGGAACCTTATTAAATAATTGACCTTGCCAAGGAATTTTTGCATATCTCTCTTGCATGTTGGAGCCTCTACTTTCTGTATGGCCTCTATCTTTTTGGGATCAATCTCTATGCCATCTTCATGAATAATGAAACCCAAAAACTTGCCAGCTGACACGCCGAATGCACACTTTAAAGGATTCATCTTCAGTCCATATTTTTTCATTCTTTCAAAAATTAAACGCAAATCGGCCAAGTGAGATTCAAAAGCATCCGATTTGACAACAATATCATCAATATAAACTTCAAGTATGACACCGAGTAAATCATGAAAAATCAAATTCATAGCCCTTTGATACGTAGCTCCAGCATTTTTAATCCGAATGTCATCACTGTCCACTCGAATAAACCAAGGAAACCAGGGCATCGAAAAGCTGTCTTGGACATGTCCTCTTCGGCCATAAAAATTTGATTGTATCCGACATTACCATCTAGAAAGCTAATAACCTTATGTCCAGAGGCATCATTAATAAGCATATCGGCTATTGGCATGGGATACTCATCTTTGGGTGTAGCCCTATTCAAATCTCTGAAGTCAATGCACACCCTCAACTTGCCAGATCCTTTCTTCTCCACTGGGACAATGTTAGAAATCCACTCGGCATACCTGCAAGGTCGAATGAAATTAGCTTTAAGCAAACGACCGATCTCTTCCTTGATTCGGTCATATGTTTTTGGATTAAACTTTCTGGCCGATTGTTTGTAAGGTCTAAAACCGGCTTTTATAGGTAACCGATGCTCCACTAGTTCTTGGCTTAAACCTGGCATGTCATGATATTCCCATGCAAAGCAACAAACATATTCTTTCAATAGCTCGATTAACTTAGCTTTACAATCGGCTTTCAAATTTTTGTTTACAAATGTCGGTTGGCTGACTGGACCATCTCCGATATCTACCTCCTCTAACGGATCGGCCGATGTAAAACCTTGTCCAAGTTTATCCATGTCATCCAACTCCACAATAGACTCATACACATCGTTCTCGCTGGACCGATATTTTTCAAGACACTTTTGTAACCACTCGGAACTAGAATCCATTTAAACATATCATACCTTGGAGCCGACTGCATTCAGTCGGCTTTAAAGAGATGGGCACGAAATCATTCATGGTCGCGTTGAGAAAATCAAACTCTAAGAAGTCACGTCCTATCAAGCAAGTAGCATTGGGATGTTTCCAATCCACCGATGCATCGGCCAAAGCAACACAGGCCAAGTTATCCGCATGAATGACTTCCACTTCATCATCAACCCATTGGATCAGAAACTGGTGCATAGTGGATGGTACGCACTGGTTTGCATGGACCCAATCACGGCCTAGTATGACGTTGTAGTTACCTTGCACCTCAGCGACAAAGAATGCAGTAGCCAAAGTTTTGCTTCCGACTGTAAGCTCCACATACATCACACCTAGCTTTGGCTTCAGTTTTCTCTTTGCCTTCAAATCCGTTGAGCACCATATTGGTCTTGATCAATTCTTCATCAGGCAAACCCAATTCCTTGAAGACTGAATAGGGCATAAGATTTACCACGGCACCTCCATCAACAAGCATCCAAGTGAGCGGCGACCCATTGATATGACCTCTATGATACAACGGTTTTAGATGCGTTACTGGGTCTTTTGGCTTCTTGAATATTGCATTTTTAGGGCCAAAATCCAGCTGAGCCACTTCCCCTTCCTCATCTACAACACGAAACTCAGCAGGTAAGTAATATACCATATTGATATCCATACCTTCATGAACCGGCGTGGACTCATAATCCAACATATCAGCCTCTTCTTCAAGTGGATCGACTGATTCTGAAATCTGTCCGAGTGAAGGAGAAGTAAGAACTGTCGCAGACGATGTAATAGCTCTCGCATCATCCTCCTTGGGTGGTGTAGGTACTTCTGTGATAGATGTAGAAGCTAATGTATCTTGTATTTGTTTAGGCCTCCACACTTGTTTTGCTGGAACCATGGGCCGAGTATCATTGAACAACTTATCCCTTTGCTTCTCGGCCTCCTGCTCTGCCATCTCTTGACTCCTTAACCTCTGCAGTTTCCTCTTCTATGTCTTTGTTAGCCCTGGAGGACACCACTTTAGCTGAGTGTATTTAGGATCTCTCATCTTTATTTGTCTGGTGCTTGCTTCAGGGTCATTAGCCAAGTGCTTTGGCGCGATAGTAAGTATCGTCTCAGTCGAGTGGTTATGCACAGTTGGCTGCTGTATGGGGAATGTTTCGGCGCCCAAGATAAGTGAGTCGACATCCATTTTCTCCTTGCCTTTTCCCGACTCAACTGCTGCAACACTTGGTGACTTAACACGCCATTCTTTAAGTTGACTTTCCATATGCATGAAATTTCCACTCGGGCGCACCTTTTTACTCGGATGGAATCCACTCGGATGGATTTCATTCGGGTGGAATCCACTCAGATGAAATTCACTCGGATGGAATCCACTCGGATAGTATTTACTCAGATGGAATCTACCTGGCCACATTTTTTCATTCGGATAGCTTCCACCTGGGTGCATTCTTACACTAGGATAGTTTCCATTCTGTCGCATATTTTGACCAGCCGACTGATAGTCACCAATGTTCAGTCGACCGTTTTATGAGTAATCAAGTCGATCCCACACATATTGCCTCTGCTCTTCTAAAAACTGCGCCCTTGGTCCACTCGGTTTCGTATACCGACTGAACATATCATCTAATGGTGACCTTGGTCGCTTCAAGTGTGATGGCCGGTTAGAGCTAGAACCAGCCGACTGGTTGGCGTACCTGGACAGCAACATATCAAAAGTTGGTTTGATTCGTTTGCACTGTACTTTAGCTTTGTTCATCTTCCACTTGCCAACTTCAGGACTCTTGGGCTTAACAAATTTAACTCGAGTGTCCTGCTGCACCTGTGTTTTCCCCCCGAGTGTAGGATTCTTGATGGTGATTTTGATCACTTCCTTGCCATCGAGTTGCTTATCAAGCACAACATGTCTCCCCAGGACCTTGTCGCCCTCCTTGTCTTTCCTGGGATCACCAACAATGACATTATCTTTATTAGCAGATTCGGCTACCTCCGGCCGAATGAGCAGCTTCTTCCCTTCTAAATCCATGGTGTTCATTGGAAAGGGCTGTTTATCAACTTGCATCTCAGAAAAGTTCAATCGTCCGTCATTAATGGCCGATTGTATCTGTCGTCGAAAAATATTGCAATCATTAGTAGCATGAGAAAAAGAATTATGATACTTGTAATAAGCGCGCTGTTTTAGCTCTTCAAAGGGGGTAAAGTATGAGATATTCTAATATTCTTAGCCTGCAACAAAGCATCAAATATTCTATCACACTTAGCAATGTTAAAAGTAAACTTCATCTTTTCATCACGATTCTTATGAATCGGTTTCAGATCATTCGAAGTAAAGGGTTTGGCCTTAGATGGCCAAACAAATTCAGTAGCAAAAACATCACCCTCATCGTCTGAGTGACCACTATCATATTCAACCATATTCATCTTTGGACGATCGGCTTTGTATCTATGAACTTCTTTGAGATCTTTGCTTCGGCTTTCCTGAGCCAAAGCTCTTTGTAAGACTTGGTTAATATTTAAGAACTCATAGCCTTCTAGCTTTTCTCTAATGGGATTTCCCAAACCACTCAGCACTAGGTCTGCCAAGTCTCTCTCGGTTATCACCAAACTAAAACACTGTTTTTCGTTTCTCTGAATCTCTTGACGTAATCGGAGACCGATTCATCATGCTTTTGTTTAACGATGTTAGGTGTGACAACTTGAGTTCATTGTCACCGCTGTAAAAGTGATCATGAAATTTCTGCTCTAGCTGCGACCAAACTCGAATGGAACCATGTGGTAAAGAAGAAAACCATGAAAATGCAGTACCAGTCAATGAAAAGGAAATAAACGCACTTTCAACTCATTTAGTGACCCTGCTTCACCTAATTGTGTCAAGTATTGACTAACATGCTCCCATGTGGTTTTTGTGCCCTCTCCATTGAACTTAACAAAATCTAAAATTTTATATCCTGGAGGGCACTGGATGGCATCAAAGTACTCGGGGTATGGCTTTTGGTAAATCCGATTCCGAGGTAACTCAACTTCAAAATTCTCTCGAAGCATCTTAGCCATCTCCTCTCTAAGATTAGCTAGACCATCATCCATAGTGGACGATGAAACTTGTGGCAGTGGCATAGGAGGAGTAGGACTACTAGTTGTTGGTAGGAACTGTGGCATGTATGTCGACCCATAATTTACTAGTGGTCGAGTGGTTGCAGCTGTAGCTAGGGTTGGGTTCGGCGTTGCCACCGAACCTGGCATGCTCATAATAGGATTAGTTGGTGCAGTTATAATCTGATTTGCTTTTGTAGGATAATAAGTCATCACTACAAAAAAAAATACACTTCCGTGATGATACGTGTTTGTCACAGTAGGTCGCGTTTTTTGTCATGCATGTACATCCATGACAAATTTATGACAGAATCAAGATAGTCATACCTGTGCTGTCGTAGAAATGTTCCATGACATTACCAAAATTATCATCACTGAAGTGTCCACTTCCATGATGATAAATCGCGCGTCACAGAAGTGCTTTCGTCAAGGGTGATCGACATGTGGCATCCACCGTAACGGAACGCCGTTAAGCTATTGGGTCGGGTTTTGGATCCGATAACCCATTAACAGCCCCGACCAATGGGAATTTTCCACATGTAAAATCATCATTGGCTGGAGGAAACACATGTCGGCTCACCGTTGGGACAGATGTCATCCACTCATTGGACGGAAGACGCCTATGGTACGTCGACACGTGGCACGGCCCAACAGAGGCCCATTCATGTGAAAAGGCCGGCCCAGTAAAAATTAGCAGGCTAGCCCATATAAGGCCTACTTGTGTCAGGTCCATTTAAGCCCACGACCCATACGAGATGAGCCAATTCGGCCCGTCAATGGCCCGTTACAGATTTGACAGCATTGCAGCCCATCGTCAGTTCGAGCCCGTTAACAGCCCGCTATATATCTGGGCTCAATATCGGCCTGATGAGATTTCGGCCTGTTAACGGCCCGTTTAATGGATGGGCCAATTTTCAGGATGTACATCTTTCGGCCTTTTAGCGACCCATTTAAATGTTGGGCTAGTTTCCGGCCCAGTGTGTCTTTCAGCCTGTTGATGGCCCATAAATCTGATGGGCCATTTGTTGTCGGACCTGAGTTTCGGCCTTTTAGCGGCCCAATTAAGTGTTGGGCCAATTTTCTGGCCCGGTGTCACTTTCAGTCTGTTGACGGCCCATAAATCAGTTGGGCCATTTTTAGTCGGACCTGAGTTTTGGCCTTTTAGCGACCCATTTAAGTGTTGGGCCAATTCCCGGCCCTGTGTGACTTTCGGCCTGTTAACGGACCATAAATGAGTTGGGCCATTTGTAGTCGGACCTTAGTTTTGGCCCTTTAACGACCCATGCCCTTCATGGTCCAATACCAACCCGGTTTCTCTTTCGGCCTGCTAAAGGCCCACAACACAGTCGGGCCATTTACAATACGACCTGACTTTCGGCCTCTTAGCGGCCCATGGTCTTCATGGTCCAGTACAAGCCCGCTGTCTCTTTCGGCCTGCTAAAGGCCTACATTATAGTTGGGCCATATGTAGCTCAAACTTAGTAACGTCCTGTTAACGGCCCGTGAAATAAACTGGGGCCACCTGTTGCCCGCTTCAATGTCGTCCTGTTAACGACCCGGGAGGTAAGAGGGCCGACCATTAACTTTCGGCCTAGTAACGGCCCATTAACTTAATGGGCCCACTAAAGTTCGTACATGTCTTTAGGCTAAATTAGATAATTTGAGCCCATTACGACGTGCAATTATGCACAGGACCAAAACCGATCATGCAAAGGTACGACATATAGGGAATAACGTTGCACATCCAGCATATATTACAGGAAATTACATCCACTAGGCAATCAAAGGTCGATACCAGTGCAAATAAATGAGAAGAACCTAACCATCTACAACGTCACAATCTGCAACATCAGCACAGATGACGCCCATAAGCATGTGGGCAAGTTCTTTCTGCTTTGCTACACTGTCTCTGAAAACATTGATCAGTTGTTGTGTCGCACGACTCTGCACCTCTGATTCATCCACCATTTCCATCATTGCTTCAGCCATTAATTAGTTCACAAACATACATTTATTTCGTTGCATTCGAGACAGAGGATACTGAACAGATTCAGATGGCGATTTTGGCAGGCTTGTATTATTGATAGTGGAGAGTGTCTCGACCACTGCATCATAACATAAATTAGGACGGGAACCAAACAGATTAATCATGAGTTATTGCCATATTACCTGGCCTAGATTTACTGGAAAGAGACAATGGGGTTGCCTTGCTGTTTTCAGAGTTTGTCTTCTTCTTCAACAGCCTGCACAAAATTAACACACTAGCATTGCTATCATTGGCCAAGTCAGATAATAGGAAAGCAACATTGACACAATGAACGTTTGGGCAAGTAGCCTACACCAAATTAACACAATATAGCACAACTATCATCAGCCAGGTAAGGTAGTACGAAAGCAACATTGACACAATGAATGAATGGGCAACCAGAGAAACACTACAATTCAGTAATGTGCGTGATATGAGATAGTACATTCATGCAGCTCAGTATGCAAAACTACCAGGAAGTTTTCCTTACAAAAATCAACATTAGTGCCTTTAACATTTTGCTACAACTAATTTTAGATCAGATAAAGGTTAGATTCACGCCGATTAACAAAATACATGTTGATGTAAAAATATAGTGATATACAACAGGTACTTACATCAGCATTGGAGTACAGAGAATTCCCGCAAGATATTTTCCTCGAATACGATCCCAATGGAGGAAGTCTTCTATCGTTTAACCTTACTTTCTAAAAGAGAGATGGGTAAGAAACATATAGAAAATATGATCAGAATGCTATAAAATTTCATGATGCGAGGATACGCACGCGCTTCTTAGAATGGAGTTGACATTCTTTTGCTAGACTGGAGTGGACTAGTTCTTTGGCCACTGGAATCTGCTTATTATCAGTGGGAGTTGGGTTTCTCTGTGCTGGAGCAGTATCTATGAAAAATGGAGTTGGTTTATTATCTCCTGGCGTTTGGATCTTTTTCAAAGACCTGGTTTGTAACCCTTCAGATTCTAATAGAGCCGTCTTCCCCTTGCATGCCTTATATAGAAGAATGGTGATTCCGTTATAAAACATGCTACAGCAGAGATGGAATAGGTACTGAAGAATAGAAAGACATGACATGTTGACATGTATTCCCTCCATCCGGAAATAAATGTACGAGTCTAGGCATATTTCAGTTCTAGATACATCCAGTTTTATCCATTTCTGCGACATTTAATCCGGACGGAGGGAGTATGATGTAAGAGCTAGGGATATGACAGGACAACACAGTAAAAAAACACTGAAAACCCACTTCAGAACCAAAGTATTCAAACCCACTGATATGAGATAGTAAACTCATGCAGCTCAGGATGCAAAACTACCAGGCAGTTTTCCTTACAAAAATCAACATTGTGGCCTTTAATCATACATTTTGCTACAACTAAATTTAGATCAGATAAAGGTTGGATTCACGCCGATTAACAAAATACATGCTGATGTAAAAATATAGTGATATACAACAGGTACTTACATCTACATTGGAGCACAGAGAATTCCTGCAAGAATCTTTCCTCACAAACGATACCATTGCAGAAATTCTTCTATCTGTTAAGCTTATTTTCTAAAAGAGAGATGGGTAAGAAACATGTAGAAAATATGATCAGCATGCTATAAAATTTCATGATGAAAGGATACGCACACACTTCTTAGAATTGAGTTGACATATTTTTGCTCGACTGGAGCGGACTAGTTCTTTGGCCACTGGAATCTGCTTATTATCAGTAGTTGTTGGGTTTCTCTGTGCTGGAGAAGTATCTATAAAAACTGGAGTTGGTTTATTATCTCCCGGCGTTTGGATCTTTTGCAAAGGCTTTGTTTGTAACCCTTCTGATTCTAATATAGTCGTCTTCCCCTTGCATGCCTTGTATAGAAGAATGGTGGTTTAATTATAAAACATGCGGCAGCAGAGAGATGGAATAGGTACTGAAGAATAGGAAGGCATGACATATTGACATGTATTCCCTCCATCCGGAAAAAAATGGATGGGTCTAGGCGTATTTCAGTTCTGGATACATCCTTTTTTATCCATTTCGGTAACATGTAATCTGGATGGAGGGAGTATGGTGTAAGAGCTAGGGATACGACAGGACAACACAACAGAAAAAACTAGTTGAATGTAAAACTATATGCTAGCGGAATACGTACAGAAATAACCAAGGCAACATACACGTGTATGATTGGGAAAATAAGATGGCATTGCAACAGAGCACTAGAACATCACTTCAATGTAAAAAAACATGGTATGGCAGACAGATGAAGTACATACTGATGAATAACAATGCATAAGATATTCAGAAGCATGATGTCCAAATTAAGCAGATGGCATTGCGATAGAGTAGAATGACAGTACTTGAATTTGAAAACATGTTATCATGAATGGAATAGGTACTGAAAAACAGGAAGGCATGGCATATTTACATGCATGATCAGCATGCTAAGCACATGGCATTGCAACAGAGTAGATACACTCCAGGACATTATATGCATGTTGTACCCATATCACAGGCTAAGTTAGAGCAAGGACCTTGTGGGGTGAAGAGGATTCATCATCTTTCTGCAAGTCTTCTGAAGAACTGCCTTTACATGTTCCATCATATTGGGTATCATTGACATCAATTTTATTGGCCTTCACATTGCTCCGTGAGGTTCTTGTGGATATATCAGTGTGTGCAATTATATCTGACATGCATGGAAGACAACTAGTAGTTAGATTTATTTAAATGAGTGCCTGTAGGAGACGACATAAATAGTAGGACTGGGATTAACTAGCAGCAACAGGTCTCATAAACTAAAGGGAGAACAGAGATGAAAGCTACAAAATATGTATCGTTTGTACTCGAGATTAACTAGATGGCACACAAAAGTATGAAAGAACAACATAGGTAATACTAGAAGTGGTATAATACTATTATCACCAGCCTATGGGATAGCATTGGCTGATGGATGATAACTATGGAACAACGTTACCTAAAGAACAAGTATCTTAGCTGAACTATGGAACAGCGTGAACTCATGAACAAGACCCGTAAGAGATCAACATGAATATACAGTGAAATGTGATGATCTATTTTCCGTGCTCAGATGAATAACAAAGCCATAAATGTTGCACACAAGTAAGATGAGGGTACAACCTATCTGGCTGCCATCCATAGGACTGAGCATCATGTGCTGACTTGTCGATGGCCCTGCAATTGTTGTGGCTGTCCATGTCAGGCACGTGCATTCGATGCAGGGAACTGTTGAGTGGGGACTGTAGCTCCCTTCTGGTGTATGCTTACCTTGTTGGAGCAGCTGCAGTGAGTCGGAAGACGATGTGTCTGAAGATGCAGATAACGCATAAAGTTAAGAACGACATATCTCTTTGATCCGAAAAAATACACTAAGAGATCAACAGCAAGGTACGAGAGTGGTCACACGTCTGTTGACTGAAGACTAAATTGGGGTCACACAATTTTATTTTATTTTGGTACTGTCCGATCTATGCCGGATGGCTTGATGGCCGTCTTGTGCCTCCCAGCTGACACTGTTCAGAATCTTCCCCGAAGAGCCAGCGACCAACGGCAGAGCAGCCTGCCTCTGCCATCCGTGGCCCCGTCCAAAACCCCGTTGCCCGCCCCACCGCACTGCAATGGTTGCGCCGTCCCCGGGCCAATCCACAAAGACTCCCCGTCATCCAGATCCGGCGACAGCAGTACCTTCAACCCACACAACTCTAAAAGATAGCCATCTAACCGCTGCTTCCGCGGCGAACTTGCGGCCCCGCACCCTTATGTTAGACACCAGCCAACCGGCAGCCTAGGAGCTCCACCGCCTCGAGGGGTGCTGCTTCCCATTGGGAATCGATTGACCCAGAATAAAAATTCAGATAACTGACGCCTAAATAAAGTGATTTCAGATGAGGGTATGACCTATCTGGCGGCATGGTGAAGTAGGCAGGTTCAGCTGCCGAGTCGGTGAGGCCGGCGCGGTTGCGGTGGTGACCGGTGGCAGGGAAAGAGCGATGTCGCGATGGTCGACGGCTATGCGGAAGCAGCGCCAGGACTCTGGACGGATCCGAAGTTGGAGCCGCTCCGGCGCCGTGAACAACGGCGGGGGTGAATCGGCTCCGGTACGGTTCACGCGGCCGTCGTCGAGGCAGCACCAGTAGCATGGAGTAAGAGGCACACGGCCCAGTGCACGACGGCAATTGGACAACGTGTTCGGCATTAGGAAGGTGGGCGGCTGTGAAATTGGTGCAGTGGGGGGCTCCATGGAGGTGGGGCTGAGGTTTCGTGGCTCGGGAGAAGGGAGCTTCCCGGGGAGAAGGTGATTTGTCGCCCACGAGGTATGAATGGGGGCG